>NC_080723.1:15717510-16017510 GCF_019097595.1 Hemibagrus wyckioides | reverse complement strand
CACTTTCTCTTTTATGGGTTTGTTTGTTATATTTGGTGTTCAGTGTTCAACTGGTGAAACACATTCAGTTCACTACTGTATAATATAATATAATTTTAGCTGTGATATAATTACTGAAAGTTGGTAACTTGCTACAATAATGACCCAACTTTTAGCCTTTTGTCATAATCGTCACAACTACCCATCAAGAAAAAAATGGGCTCAGACCATAATGTTTTTTCTTTTGTTTGATTTAAAGGCCTCAGCTACATGAGATGTGTTCAGATTTTGATCTGATACGAGGTACTTGCTGGTTCACAATCTACCACTGACTGCCTTTATGTTTTCTTATTGGTAGGCCTCTACCACCACCAGTAGCAGTTCTTCATGAGGCTTCATTCCAACTACTGTTGTTCAAGTAATGCTGAGAAGATCTACAAAAATGGAGTTTCTAATTCCTGCACACCAATTTTCTGATTTAGAGCCCGTGTCTCTACTGGGATTTTTCTTAATACACCAAATTTAATTTCTTTTTTGTCTGTAATAATTTAACACACCTAAATGACTTCAATTCTGGTTGGGACTTATGGATTTGCTCACCTAGTAGAGGATTTTCTCCACTCCCAAACAGAACAGTGTATTGCATAGGGCTCCATGCATGGATCTGCATGGCTATATCTGTGGATATTTGTTCACCTTATATGAACTTTTTGGACTCTTCCCTGTTTGACACATCCAAGCTTAAGTAAGCTTGGTGGAATCCTAAAAATCACATAAAATGAAGAATAACACAAAGAAGCACAAAGAAGTGTGGTTAAGCTGATAGGACCTTGAAATTGTGCATATTGTTGATGAACTTGAACTGGCCATGTTCACCTTTTCCCTAATGGGTGTCCAACCTTTACATGTATGTTTTCACTATGTGTTATACAATATATGTATTTCTTGTTTGCCAACCTAAAAGTGTGACAAACAAATCACAACAAATTACACATCTTCTATTTATATCATTTGTATTGCATTGCCAAAAATATATTTCTTCATCAGTGTTGCTTTCCAACTGAGTTGTAACCCATCTTTGTCATTTGCTCATAAAGTATCCCAGGTCATATTTGTTCATTTAGGACTGTGGTTTTCATTCTACATGAATTATACTTACAATATACACATGTAACCATATCAATTTCATATTACATTATTTTTAGTCATTTAAATCTAGAACAAGTTTACTGTAAATAAATACATATTAGATGGAATACAGTAGAAAGGTGCATAGCTTGCACTGTTGTGACAACATTTAAAATATCTGCATACTATTGTGTTGACTTTACTGCAATCTTATATTACTCAGTAAAAAAAGAAGTCGAAAACAAAGGTTTTGATGGTGTCATGTTTGATTTTATGGTGTTTTATTTGTTTTATGCAAATTGTTATGATTTGTACAAAAATGTACAACTCTTTAATTGAAATGTTTTCATCTGTTTTAGATGTTCAAAACTGATTCAGCATTATTTTGTGAAGTGTTTTTTTTTTTGCTTTTTTGTTTTCTTTGTGTGTTTTTTTGCAAAGTGGTACATTGGTGGTGCGTTATTTAAATGGTTGTGTGTTAACCTATAATATGCACTGCATCATTTTCCTACTCTGCAGTTATTCTTAATGTTAAGAACCTGGCTTATTATTTGTGTATATCTACAATATATCCAGGCTTCTGATGACTTCCCCAGGCAGGACATACACACCAAGGGGTTATAAGGCCGGTATGTTGCCAGGTACACTAACATGTGAATTAATACATAGAAAGGCACAAGTTGGTTTCCATATGATCTGCTGTATGAGCTAGCAGTTTATGTATACTGTTTACTACAAAAGCAACATACACTGAAAGGGAACTAGAGGAAATATTCATGCTTTCTTGCAACCCTTCCATTGCAGCACTGTAATATGCCATCAAATCTCACTCGTATGGACACACACTGCCTCATTTCTTCCCCAATATGTTCTGCCTGGGAGGAATTTCATTAGATTCTGTCTAACCTCCTAACCTTCAACTTTATGACTATGTGTACATCATAATATACAGAATACACCTGTGGTCTGTTAATTTTTATAAAAAGGTAGAAATGCAAAAAAAGTATTCAGTGTGAAGATATATGGATGCTTTTTTAAAATATATGTAATTACAGCTAATGTAATGCAAGTAGTACAGCTAAATGGAATTAGCCTGTATAACCTGTATGTAGTTTAAATCAGAACATAAGCATTTGAATTTCACTGTCTGGATTTTCATGGTATTGTGTTACAATAAAGTAATTAACTGAAAGTAATGATAATGATAAATCAGTACATCAGACACCTTAAAAGGATAACTATTCTGTATTCTGCTGCATGATACAATGCTGTTTATTTTGTATGTGTATATGCGGGGTGAATAATTAAAATGGTTAATCTTTAAAAATAGCATTGAGCTGACACCACACTTTACCTTGCTTTAATTATTTATATTTTTATTATACACATTAGTAGTTCCACATAACTCATAAGCTTGGTTTACATAAAAAAAATGAATTGTGCTACTAATTGTATTGAATACCTCTTTTTTTCTTGTAATTGCAAAAGTGTGATTAAAATACTTCAAAGGATGTCATGGTCTCACTACATTACCAAGGATGTATGTAGTAAACTGGAAGGAGGAATAACAGAAACTCTTCTTTCTCTCACCTTGGCCTGATTCCACTCTTCCATCAGAGACAGAGAGAAAGACTGCAGCAATGCTCTGAGCTGCAGCAGAAAGCACACGCACACACACAAACAGGGGAGCCTTTCCTTTTGACTGTGGCCAACACCCTTTCTGTCTCTCCCACCTCACCTCTCCCTCCTCAAATAACCACAGCATGATGTATTCAGTTTTCTTAATGTCATTTAAACCCCATCCCCCAATTCTCATCCCTCAATTGTGCTGACTGGTAGTTTCTAGGCAACAGCATTATCAGTAATGATCAGATGTGGATGAGGAATGGAAAGGAATGACAAGTGAAACATATTTAATAAAATTACTCCTCGAATTATTTTAAGAGATTATTATTTACTTGCTACAGTATCTAAAAATATGGAGGTTGTGTCCTATTTTCTTCTCCCCCTCCATCGTGTTAATGTTCAGCACCACAGACAGCACAGCGACCTTGCTCGAGGAAGAGCCGTTGCCATGGTAACAGGCTGCAGGCTGGGAGAGGGAGGGGTAAAGGTTTGTGTGTGTGTGTGTGTGTCTGCAATATGATAAACATGATTTACAGAAAAACAACCTCTTATATCACAGTAGCATCCTATACACAAATCCTTTTCACCTAAATAATATACATCATTAATGCACAATATGAACAGAAAGGTGGAATATAATGGAAAGGTGTGTGTGTGTGTGTGTGTGTGTGTGTGTGTATGTGGTTATCTCTTGCTGTGAGTGCGTCACGTGAATGAGAATTGGTTGAGATGCCCTCTTGCGTTGCTGCTCTGTTACTGCTTGCGTCGTTTCACAGCAACGCCATTTCGCCATTTTGAAGCAACATGACGTAATGCGTTCAGCATGGGTGCGGCATATACTGTCACGTGGGAAAAAATACTGTCACGTGGGTTGAGACAATCCACCACATGGTGTCACTGTACACAAGACAACAAGACTCGGCCTTCTTGGTCTGATTTGCCAGTGACGTGATATATGTCCAAAAGGATAACCTAATAGCAAAAAAAATCCATCGAGCAATAACACAAACAGCAGAATAGAAAGAAAGAAAGAAAGAAAGAAAGAAAGAAAGAAAGAAAGAAAGAAAGAAAGAAAGAAAAAAATTAAAAAGTAACTATCTTGAAATTTAAATCAATTGATTTTTTATTAAGATTTTAACTGGTGCCATTTATTTCGGGAAAGCTTAAAAACTGAAAATGCAGACTATAATAAACAAATGAAACATAACATCAACAATAATAATAATGAAAACTATTATTATTATTATTATTATTATTGATGTTATGTTGTTGTTGTTGTTGTTGTTAATAATAATAATAATAATAATAATAATAATAATAATAATAATAATAATAGGTTTTAAACAAATTGTTATCGAATATTTTACATAACATCTCAATTATTTGATCAGTGACACTGCAATTATGCACCACTACGCACCGTGGCGCTATAAGGGATACATACTTAATATTGGACATTCAAGCAGCCATATCACCACAATGAGACGAGATAACAAAGCGAGAGCGTCCATGGTGGACTTTCCCTTTCATACACCAGTTGTTGTAACAATTTAGGAATTCATTTTTGGCTGAGCAACTCATCCGTAATTTTTCACAATATGGAGTGTGGATATTCAAGAACAAGCAGGATATACAGATATTTTATTCTCAGTTTTGCGTGTCTTTTGCTTCTTTCCGACGTCGTGTCAACCCACATACGTTATTCTCTCCAAGAGGAATCAAAGATTGGGACCATTTTAGGAAATATAGGCAAAGATTTGGGCATTGAGTCGTCGGCGCTGACAGAGAGGAATCTGCGAATGGTGACTGGGTCAAAACAAGAGCTTTTTCAGGTAAACCAAAAAGAAGGTTCATTGTTCGTGAATCGTAGAATTGACAGAGAGGAGCTGTGCGCTACGAGTAACCCGTGTCTTATCAGTATGAAGGCGGTGATAGAGAATCCTCTCGAAATGCATCAAATAACAGTGGAAATTGTAGATGTGAATGATAATGCACCTACATTTATAGACAATGTTTACAATTTGGAGACACTTGAAAGTGCAATGACTGGGACAAGGTATCAGCTGGAAAGTGCACACGATCCAGATATCGGCACCAATGCCTTGCAGTCTTACAAATTAACGCAAAACCCGTCCTTCCGTTTAGAAACAGACGATTTTGGAGATGGGGGAAAAGTCCCTGTCCTCGTTTTACAAAGACTTTTGGACCGGGAAAATAGCGCAAGGCATACTTTAATATTAACCGCTATAGATGGGGGAAAGCCGCAAAAAACAGGAACTCTAACTATTAATGTTATTGTGTCAGACATCAATGATAACGCACCTAATTGCGGTAAACAGAAATATACAGTAACAGTGAAAGAAGACGCTCCTGATGGCACTTTATTACTACGGATTAACGCGACGGATATGGATGAAGGAGAGAATGGGGAAATTGAATACTCACTACGAAGTAAGTTTAGAAATGGCGCATCAGACCTCTTTGATTTACACAACAAAACAGGAGAACTACGAATTAAAGGTGGTCTTAATTTTGAGGAAAAACAAGTATACGAGCTAAAAATTTTGGCGGCCGATAAAGGAGCGGTGTCGCTGTCCACACAGTGTAACGTGCTTGTGAAAGTGGAAGATGTGAATGATAATCGACCGGAAATAGACGTCACCTCCTTATCTGACCGTATTTATGAGGACGCACGTCCCGGTACCGTAGTTGCTTTGATGGGAGTGACAGACATGGATTCCGGTGTTAATGGGCAGGTAGTGTGCTCTTTACCAGAGAACCTACCATTTGAACTTAAGCAGTCATCCGATTCAAATTTTTATTCCTTGGTTACAAAATGGAATTTAGATAAAGAGTCAAAGTCGTTTTACGATATTGCTATAACAGCGAAAGATTTGGGAACTCCCCCTCAATCATCAACAAAGATAATTCATGTTGAATTGATGGATGTCAATGACAACAGCCCAGTGTTCATCCAAAGCCCATACAACTTCTATGTAGCTGAAAACAACAAACCGGGCATGTTGGTTTTCTCGGTGAGCGCAGCTGACTCAGATGAGGGTGAAAACGCAAGAGTCTCATACTCAATAGATCATGTCAACTCAGACCAAATTGTGACATCATTCATCAACATTAATGACGAAAGCGGTGCAGTTTTTGCGCTCAAAAGCTTTGACTTTGAGTCAATGAAAATGTTTCAGTTCCATGTGCTTGCTACAGACTCTGGAACTCCGTCACTAAGCAGCAACGTCACAGTGAATGTGTTCATTATGGATCAGAATGATAACGTTCCAGTGATCTCATATCCAATCAGTGCTAATGGATCTGCTGATGGTGTAGAGGAGATTCCCCGCAATGCCAACGCAGGACATTTCGTGACTAAAGTGAGAGCCTATGACGCTGATATTGGATACAACGGTTGGTTGTTATTTTCACTGCAGGAAGTGAGTGACCACAGTCTCTTTGGTATGGACCGCTATACAGGACAGATAAGGACCCTTCGACCATTTACAGAAACTGATGACTCTGAACATAAACTGGTCATAATTGTCAAAGACAATGGAAACATTTCACTTTCAGCAACAGCGACTGTGATTTTAAAACTTGTTGAACCCAAAGAGGCTTTTGCAGCTTCTGATATTAAAAGTTCAGTTAAGAATGTACAAGAAAATAACGTCACATTTTATTTGATCATCACATTGGGCTCTGTTTCATTTCTTTTTATCCTAAGTATCATAGTTCTGATTGTAATGCAGTGCTCCAAATCTACAAACAATTCTTCCAAATATTTACAAGATACAAATTACGATGGGACACTGTGTCACAGCATCCAGTACAGATCCGGAGATAAACGCTACATGTTAGTTGGACCCAGAACGAGTATCGGTTCTACTCTAGTTCCAGGAAGCAATGGAAATACTCTACTTGTGCGTGATCGAAGGAGGAGAACTTCTGAAGAGGTAAGAGCTGACTAACCTAAATGAACTGTTTGATGCTTGTTGACTTTTTTTATTTTCTTATTTGTTAACTTCTAAAACGTTAAGAAGTATTTCACATTAGTTAACATTTTATGTTTTAACACATTATGTTTTGGCATGTTTTCTGTTGGAAAGAAAATTGATGTCATAATAATTTTTGTGTTCATAATTCAACTACAAAGTGCAGTAAATTGGGGTGCTGTCCACGGTGCTGAAATCATTTGAGAATGAGTCTGGTGACCATGATACTTGTAATAAAAGTCAAGCAATTTGCTTTCTTAATTAAATACAGCTGTGATGATGATGATGATGATGATGATTATTATTATTATTATTATTATTATTATTATTATTATTATACAGACATTTGCTAAAAAAGAAGTCACTACCGAGCTCTGGAAGTATTTTGACACTTTCTTTGGGAAAATTTGCAAAAGGGAAATAAAGATGTATAGATTTTTAACCCGAAAACTCCTTCCTAAAATATTTTCATTCTACCACATGCAAATGACAAATATAATATACGCTGCGCGGTCATGACTGTGTTCCACATGGCGTCAGTATTACACCAACAGATTATTAAGCCCTACCCTTTTTCTGCTCCTTTCCTGTCGAGAAACTGTGTGCGTGGTGTGTGACGGGTGTAGGGAGAAAAGCGGCTTCTTTGTTGGGTTACTGTTTGATCCTGTTTTGGTTACATTCGAGTTATGTGTTTGTTTTAACATTTAACCAACCGAAACTCATGAAAAGTTTGACAGTTTTTTTTATTAATTTGAAAATTTCTGTCCACGATGGACGACGGCGGACAAAGGCGAAAATGGGAGTACTGTTGGATTGCGCTATATTACTCCATGCTATTGTGCTTCGTGGATCACGCTTCCGGTCAGTTAAGGTATTCTGTTCCCGAGGAGATGAAAGAAGGTGCAGTTGTGGGAAACATTGCTAAAGATTTAGGTCTTGATGTCAATACTTTGATGGATAGACGATTGCGTATCGTTTCTGGATCTAAGGACACGCTTTTCAAGGTAAACCAGGACAATGGAATACTGTACGTTCAGAAACAAATCGACAGAGAGAAAATATGTGACGGTGATGATGTCTGCTTGATAAACATAAAGATTGCTGTTGAGAATCCTCTTCATATTCATTATATTGGAATTGAAATAACTGATATCAACGACCACGCTCCCAGTTTTGCAGATAAACACTTAAATTTAGAAGTAGCAGAAAATAGAGCTCCAGGTGCGCGGCTTGATTTGCAGTCAGCGCGTGATCCAGATATTGGTGCTAATTCTATTCGCACTTATAAGTTAAGTCAAAATGAACATTTTGTTTTGGAAATAAGAGATGTTGATGAGGATAAAATCCCGTCGCTTGTGTTACAAAAATATTTGGATCGGGAAAGTATCCATGAACATCGATTACTTTTAACGGCACTAGACGGTGGAAATCCACCAAAATCTGGGTCTCTTAACATAACTATAACTGTCCTTGATATAAATGACAATCCGCCTGTGTGCAGTCAAGATGTATATTCGTTATCTTTACATGAAAACGTCTCTGTTGGAAAGGTTGTAATGAGAGTAAATGCTACTGACCCGGATGAAAGCAGCAATGGAGAAGTAGAGTATTCGTGGGCTAGAAATACAAAAAGTAAAATCCAAGATATTTTTTATGTAGACCACATTTCTGGTGAAATTCAAGTCAAAGGGGAGATTGATTTTGAGGATATTCAGATCTATAGATTAAACATACAGGCTTCTGATAAAGGACAGCCTCCGCTATCTGTCGACTGCAGGGTCATCATCAAAATAATAGACGTGAACGACAATAAACCTGAAATTGAAGTAAGCTCAATACTAAATGTTGTTCCAGAGGACTCCAAACCAGGTACTGTTATTTCTTTGATTACTGTTACAGATAAAGACTCTGGAATTAATGGCAAAGTCATTTGTAGTATCTCAGGTGCTTTGCCATTTGAGCTAAAGCCATCTGTTGAAGATAACGTGTATTCATTAATTACAAGTAAACACTTAGACAGAGAGCTCATATCCCACTATGATATTATATTAACAGCTAAAGACATGGGCCAACCTGCTTTGTCCTCTTTTAAATCTCTGAATGTGAAGATATCAGACATAAATGATAACTTTCCACAATTTCCTCAAAATCCACTTGAGCTTTACATATTAGAAAACAATGTTCCAGGCTCCTCCATATTCTCTGTGAGCGCAACTGACAAAGACCTGAACGAAAATGCGGAAATCACGTATCAAATCATTAAAGGTGACGCGAAGTCTAATGACGTGTGGCCAGTTTTGAATATTAATACAGAGACAGGTGTTATACATGCACTTAAGAGCTTTGATTTCGAAATCACGAAAACGTTCCAGTTCCACGTGCTGGCTACAGATTCTGGAACTCCGTCACTAAGCAGCAACGTCACAGTGAATGTGTTCATTCTGGATCAGAACGACAATGTTCCTGTGATCTTATATCCAGTTAGTGCTAACGGTTCTGCTGAAGGTGTGGAGGAGATTCCCCACAATGTCAACGCAGGACATTTGGTGACTAAAGTGAGAGCCTATGACGCGGATATAGGATACAACGGCTGGTTATTATTTTCACTGCAGGAAGTGAGTGACCACAGTCTCTTTGGTTTGGACCGCTACACAGGACAGATTAGGACCCTTCGCCCATTCACAGAAACAGATGAGGCTGAACACAAACTAGTCATACTGGTCAAAGATAATGGAAACATTTCACTTTCAGCAACAGCGACTGTAAACATCAAACTTGTTGAGCCTAAAGAGGCTTTTGCTGCGCCCGATGTTAAAAACGCAGTAAACGACGTGGAAGAAAATAACGTGACATTTTATTTGATCATTACATTGGGATCGGTTTCATTTCTTTTTATTATCAGTATTATTGTGCTGATTGTAATGCAGTGCTCCAAATCTGCAAACTATTCCTCCAAATATTTACAAGATACAAATTACGATGGGACACTGTGTCACAGCATCCAGTACAGATCCGGAGATAAACGCTACATGTTAGTTGGACCCAGAACAAGTATCGGTTCTACTTTAGTTCCTGGCAGTAATACGAATACACTGGTGATTCAAGATCGTAGGAGAAGAACTTCTGTTGAGGTAAGTGGCACTCGAATTGATAACTACAATATATTTTGCCTTTAATGTGCCTAACGCTTCCTTATCTGGATACGCTCAACACTTTTATTGCTGAAATGCAAAACGATTCTTCAAGAATGTGTTTATCCTTCCTGAGCTGACCTTTAGCTAGATAACATATTATTGGGTTGCCAGTACAGTCGCTGGTTTGGTTGTATTCTTCGCAACAGTCCATAAGGTGTCAGTACTACACCGTGATCCTTTGTAAATGTCAGACCCTGCCCATTCACTGTTTTCTCCTGCAATGCGTTTGAAAGACTGCCGTGAGCACGACGACAAACTGGGTTAAATATAAAAAATCTAAAACCTTAATATGATGTGGAAAAGGAATTCCTTCCTATTCTAGTTTGAAGAATATGCTCATGGCGTGATTGTATTGTCGGCGATTTGCTTGTTCTGTAAAGGCGATTGTTCGTGATGGATAACAACACACAAAGGCGCAGATGGGATTACTCCTGGATTGTTCTCCGAGTTTCTTTGCTAATGTGCCTTGGAAACAAAATTACGGCCCAGATAAGGTACGCTATTCCGGAAGAACTGAAAGAAGGTTCTATTGTAGGAGTTGTCGCTAAGGATTTAGGTCTTGATATTAGTACACTGGTGGACAGACGGCTTCGTATTGTATCCGGTTCTGACAGTGATCTTTTCCATTTAAACATGAACAATGGCGTTTTGTACACCCATAAAAAAATCGACAGAGAAGAGATATGTGCTGCAAATAACCCTTGCGTGATAAATTTGAAAATAGTGCTTGAAAATCCACTTGAAATTCATTACATAGGGGTGGAAATTACGGATGTAAATGATCACTCTCCTATGTTCACGGAAAAAGAGAAACGTCTTGAAATAGCGGAATCAACTGTTCAAAATACCCGTTTTCAGTTGCAAGCTGCTCGTGACCCCGATATTGGAGAAAATTCTGTTCGCTTATACAAATTAAGCCAAAACGAACATTTTGATGTGGAAATAAGGGACTGGGGGGAAGATAGGCTTCCGTTTCTGGTTTTACAAAAGCCACTCGATCGCGAGCACAGGGCTGAACATAATTTAATCTTAACTGCATTCGATGGAGGAAGCCCACATAGGTCAGGTACACTCAACATAACAATTATTGTCCTTGATGTTAATGACAATCGTCCTGTGTTTAGTCAAGACGTATACACGACAACACTGAAAGAAAACACACCTATTGGAACTTTGGTGTTGAAATTACAGGCAAATGATAATGATGACGGTGTAAATGGGGAAGTGTCTTTTGTTTTTGGAGGTGGCCAAAACCAAAACTTGTTTGATATTTTCGTATTAGATAAAGTAACAGGTGAAATTCGAATAAAAGGCGAAGTAGATTTTGAAAAGGATAACATTTACAAATTAGATATTCAAGCTTCAGATGGTGGGCAGCCTCCTTTGACCACTGACTGCAGAGTTATCATAAAGATACAAGATGTAAATGACAATCAACCATTCATAGAGATAACTTCATTATCCAGCATAGTTCCAGAAGATGCCAGACCCGGAACTGTAATATCGCTGATTAGTTTTAGTGATAGAGACACTGGTGTAAATGGGAAAGTCAAGTGTGCTGTATTGGAAAATGTACCATTTGAATTAAAACCATCAGTTCAGGAGAACATGTACTCGTTAGTGATTAAGGAACAACTGGACCGAGAGCAAGTTTCATATTATGACATAACAATTACAGCCACAGACCTAGGAAAGCCCCCCTTATTCTCCACTAAAACACTGAGCGTGCAAATTTCAGATGTGAATGATAACAAGCCAGTATTTACCCAAAATCCAGTTGAACTGTATATATTTGAAAATAATTTTCCAGGTGCTTCAATATTCAGGATCAGTGCAACTGATAAAGATGTAAACGAAAATGCTTTAATATCTTATAATATTCTCAGAGGTAGGGATAAACATAACGACATAGCATCGTTCCTCAACATTCATTCTGAAACAGGAGTTATTCAAGCTCTAAAATCCTTTGACTTTGAAACAACAAAAACCTTCCAGTTTCAAGTGCTTGCTACAGATTCTGGAACTCCATCACTAAGCAGCAATGTCACAGTGAAAGTGTTTCTTCTGGATCAGAACGACAATGTTCCCGTGATCTTATATCCAGTCAGTGCTAACGGTTCTGCTGAAGGCATGGAGGAGATTCCTCACAATGTCAACGCAGGACATTTGGTCACTAAAGTGAGAGCCTATGATCCTGATATAGGATACAATGGCTGGTTATTATTTTCACTGCAGGAAGTGAGTGACCACAGTCTCTTTGGCTTGGATCGCTATACAGGACAGATAAGGACCCTTCGACAGTTCACAGAAAGAGATGATGCTGAACATAAACTTGTTATACTGGTCAAAGACAATGGCAAAGTTTCACTTTCAGCAACAGCAACTTTGATCATTAATTTCGTTGAACCCAAAGAGGCTTTTGCTGCATCTGATGTTCAAAACACAGTAAAAGAAGAAAAAGAAAATAATGTTACATTTTATTTGATCATTACATTGGGATTGGTTTCTTTTCTTTTCCTAATCAGTATCATTGTGTTAACAGTAATGCAATGCTCCAAATCTACAGACTATTCCTCCAAATATTTACAAGATACCAATTATGATGGGACACTGTGTCACAGCATTCAGTACAGATCTGGAGATAAACGCTACATGTTAGTTGGACCCAGAATGAGTATTGGTTCTACTATAGTTCCAGGCAGTAAAGCGAATACTCTTGTATTACCAGATCGCAGGAGGAGAACTTCTGACGAGGTAAGACAGAAATGTTATATAAATATATGTGTATGTGTATGTGTGTGTGTGTGTGTGTGTGTGTGTGCGTGTGTGTGTGTGTGTACATAACGTTTCTATTCGAATTTTATAAGGCTTCCTGTACAGCCGTTCTTTACATACATACATACATACTGTGTATTAACGTTTGCTAGTAGTGTTGTTGAAGAGCTCTCCATGGTACTGAAATATAACAACTTAATTATTAATGGTTCTGAATGTTTTCTACGCTACTTCTTACAGAACAGTAGTTACTAATAATGATGCAGTTATTTAAATATTTCTTTTGGGCCAGTAAGATTTTGTTAAATCGCATAGAATCAGCTTTGTGAATTTTAATCCTGAAAATAATTATTTAACGCGATTTAACTATAGCAGATGAAAAACTGTGTGATTTCCCCCCTAAACGCATTAAATATTTTTTTCAGGATTATAATTTAAAAAACCTGCAGTAATACCCCCAGATACTACTACTACTACTACTACTACTACTACTACTACTACTAATAATAATAATAATAATAAATATTATTATTATTATTATTATTATTATTATTATTATTATTATTATTATTATGTTTACTATAAGTTTCAGTTCACTAGATACAAAGCTAGCTTTTGTACTGGTTGTATCTTTAGGGAATTGTTTTACCTGTTATAATACATAGTGAGGATTCAAAAGAAAAAACAAAAAACAAAAAAAGTGCGTGCTTGCCTTAAGTAGACCTCCAGGTGTCAGTAATGCATAAGGAAACTTAATGGATTACGGACCAGGCTGGGTTGCTTTGCGTCAAGCAGAAGAAAATCCACGTAAACGCGCTGACTGTTGTAGATTATCTCGGACGAAAGCAGTTTTATAAAATGAGAAAACGACAGAACTTCAGACTTGTTTTTTGAGAAGACCATTTTTCTAGAAAAGGAAATCTACATCCATTGGATTTGTATGTTTTGAAATTTCATCTTTGGTCATGGAAGGTGGAAGACAAAGGCGCAAATGGCAGACATACTCAATGTCGCTTTGCGTTTCTTTGCTGATGTGCTTCACAGAAAGAGTGTCTGCCCAGATACGGTACTCTACTCCAGAGGAGTTGAAATCAGGATCGGTTGTGGGAAATATTGCTAAGGATTTGGGTTTTGATGTAAGTACTTTGCTAGACAGACGACTCCGTTTGGTTTCTGGTTCTAATGACGCCCTTTTTTATTTAAATCCGAACAATGGGGTTTTGTCCATTAATGAGAAAATAGACAGAGAGGAGATATGCGATGGCACCAGTTCTTGTTCGATGAATCTAAAACTCATTGTGGACAAGCCCGTAGAAATTCATTACGTGGAAGTTGAAATTACCGACGTAAACGATCATTCGCCGAGTTTTAATGACAAAGAACAGCTTATTGAAATATCTGAATCCACAATGCCTGGTGAAGAATTTCAGTTGCAGCCTGCACGCGACCCCGATTCTGGTGTAAATACGGTTCGCTTTTATAAATTAAGCCAGAGTGACCATTTCGAACTTGTTTTTCGAGAAAATGGAGGAGAAGGACAAATGCCAATGTTAAAATTACGCAAGTCATTGGATAGGGAGCAACAAAAAAAGCACAATTTGATGCTGACCGCCATGGACGGCGGAACCCCAACACGATCGGGGAGCATTAACATTTCGGTTATAGTTCTAGATGAAAATGATAACAGACCAAAATTCAGCCAGGAACTTTATTCTGTTACAATAGAAGAAAATGCTCAAGTTGGAGCTCTTGTTTTCAGAGTCAATGCCACTGATTTAGACGAAGGCTCAAATGGAAACATAACATTTTCTTTTGTGAAAAACCTTGACAAAAAGGTATATAATACTTTTGAGTTAGACAGAAATACAGGCAACGTTACCGTAAAAGGTGATGTAGATTTCGAGACTACTGACAGCTTTAGAGCGATTATTATGGCGTCAGATAAAGGACAACCACCGAAGACAAGTACCTGTAGAGTTGTGATTAAAGTAACTGATGTAAATGATAACCAACCTGAGATAGATATTACGTCTCTGTCTGACGTGGTCGCCGAAAATTCAAAAATAGGAACTATAATTTCTATTATAAGTGTAACTGACAAAGACGCCGGCGTGAATGGAAAGGTCGTTTGTAGCACATTAGGCAACGTACCTTTTGAGTTGAAGCCATCATTTAAAGAAAATATGTATTCCTTAGTGATCAGTGAACGACTAGATCGAGAGCGTATATCACATTACGAAATAACAATAAGAGCTACAGATTTGGGGCACCCGCCCCTATCTTCAATAAAAACATTCGGAGTCCAAATATCAGATGTAAACGACAACAGCCCAGAATTTCCCCAGAACCCTCTTGAGTTATACCTACTTGAGAACAACACCCCGGGTGCATCTATATTTTCTGTTAGCGCTTCGGACAAAGACGAGAATGAGAATGCTGCGATAACTTACCAAATTATTAAAGGAGGAGAACAAAATATTGCATCTTTTCTCAATATCAATTCTGAAACAGGAGTTATTCACGCACTAAAGAGTTTTGATTATGAAGTAGCTAAAACTTTCCAGTTCCACGTGCTCGCTACAGACTCTGGAACTCCATCACTAAGCAGCAACGTCACAGTGAATGTGTTTATTCTGGATCAGAACGACAATGTTCCAGTGATCTTATATCCAGTCAGTGCTAACGGTTCTGCTGAAGGTGTGGAGGAGATTCCCCACAATGTCAACGCAGGACATTTGGTGACTAAAGTGAGAGCCTATGACCCGGATATAGGATACAACGGTTGGTTATTATTTTCACTGCAGCAAGTGAGTGACCACAGTGTCTTTGGTTTGGACCGCTATACAGGACAGATAAGGACCCTTCGCCCATTCACAGAAACAGACGAGGCTGAACACAAACTGGTCATACTGGTCAAAGACAATGGCAATGTTTCTCTTTCGGCAACTGCGACTTTGATCCTTAAACTTGTTGAACCCAAAGAGGCTTTTGCTGCGTCTGATGTTAAAAATGCAGTAAACGTCGTGGAAGAAAATAATTTGACATTTTATTTGATCGTTACCTTGGGATCGGTTTCATTTCTTTTTATTATCAGTATTATTGTGCTGATTGTAATGCAGTGCTCCAAATCTACAAACTATTCCTCCAAATATTTACAAGATACAAATTACGATGGGACACTGTGTCACAGCATCCAGTACAGATCCGGAGATAAACGCTACATGTTAGTTGGACCCAGAATGAGTATCGGTTCTACCATAGTTCCTGGCAGTAATGGGAACACATTAGTGGTACCAGACCGCAGGAAGAGAGCTTCTGTGGAGGTAAGCGTTATTATTAAGCTATTAAGCGTTTCTACAATAATAATAATAATAATAATAATAATAATAATAATAATAATAATAACAACAACAACAACAACAACAACAACAATAATAATAATAATAATAATAATAATAATAATAATAATAATAATAATAATTATTATTATTATTATTATTATTATTATTTATTTTTTGTTCATGAAAGCTGAAGTAATGGAAATGTTAGTTCTTGGTCATCTCTGGGATGAGATAAATTCGTTTATGACATGTTTAGAAATGAGCGTATTGTTTCACAATTTTGCAATAATAGCTGACAGGCTTTTCATGATTGATGAACTTGCAAAGTGAGGAACAAAAGAAAAAATCTGAATAAAGCTAGCATCATTTATAACACTTGCACACTTTGTACTTGCACAAAGTTAGGGATTATTTAAGATAAGAGTCAGGTGTATGATTACCCACTTATCCCATGAAGGTGCTAATAATCATCAATTTCATAGGTTGAAATGCAATCATTAACATATACAGAAACAGCTATATAGAAGGCTTAAAACTGGGTGAGAAACAGCCAGACTATGCTACTAAGGTGAGACTGTGACATGTCACAAGACATACACCATGGCAAGACTGTGCACAGCAACAAGACACAAGGTATCCTGCATCAGTATGGTCTCCCCCAGGCAAAGATTTAAAAGTAGACTGGTGTTTCAAGATGTGCTGTTTAAGCTATTTTGAAGAAGCACAAAGAAACGGGCAATGCTGAGGACTGTAGTGATTGGCCAAGGACACTTGTGAAACAACAGATGAAAGACACATCGTGCTTAATTCCCTTTGACATCAGAACATGTCCACCAGTGCCATCAGCAAAAAACTGGTGGAAACCTGGGAACCAGGTATGCCCCTCTCCTGACTATAAGGAGTCTTCATAGAACAGTTTCAGCCAAAAAAGCAATACCTCTGATGTGGAAACAAAGTCACTAAACTATGCACAAAAACATAGGAACTGGGGTGCAGAAAAATGTCAGCAGGTGCTCTGGAGGTGTTCTGGACTGATGTTTGGCTGTAGCAGGAGGCAGGTTGTTTGTCGATGAGTGGTACAATTATGAGTGTCTGCAGGCAACAATGAAGCATGGTGGAGGTTTCTAGCAAGCTTTATTTCTGCAATGGAGATTTGGTCAGGATTTATGATGTCCTCAATGCTGAGAAATATAGGCAGATTCTTATCCATCACACAATACCATCAGGGAAGCATCTGACTGGCCCCAAATTTATTCTGCAGCAGGAAAACGACCCCAAACATGCAGCAAATGTGATTACGAATTATCTTCAGTTTAGAGAAGAACAAAGAGTTTTGGAAGCAATGATTTGGTCCCCACAGAGCCCTGATCTTGATATCATTGAGTCTGTCTGGGATTAAGAATGAAGAGGCAGAAGGATTTGAGGCATCCTACATGCACAGAAGATCTGTTGTTAGTTCTTTAAGATGTTTCAAACAACTGAGATCCTTTAAAAATTGTGTGCAACTGAACCAAGAATAATTGATACTGTTTTACAGGCAAAGTGTGGTCACACCAAATATTGATTTGATTTGGATTTCTGTTCCGTTCAGTTTCCATTTTCCATTAACTTTCCATTTTGGTTTATTGATAAATATATACTATTAAAACTTCTGTTTTTAAAAGCATTCTTACTTTACAGCATTTTTCACACCTGCATGAAACATTTGCACAGTATTGTATGTATGTATGTATGTATGTATGTATGTATGTATGTATGTATGTATCAAGAGTGTAACTTTGGTTCGAGAAGTGGGGGGGACACAAAATGGGGGAAATTTTTTTCATTTGAATCCCATTTCCTGCATTTACATACATTTAGGGACTATGGTTATACAAAATACAGGAAATAATTAAGTTGATTATAATGATAAATTCTGTCAAAAAGAATTATAGGCTACTAAACTATTTATATAGAAAAGATGTCTTACTTTCTTTATTGTTTAATAGGGGCTGATTGCCAAGAAAATAATTTTATAAATTCAGAAATATTCACCATTAATGTTTTGTGTGTGAATAAAATATAAATAATGTAAGACTCAAATTCCACTTTTAAACAAACTTTTATTTTAAACTGCTGTACCTGAAAATGTAAAATAAATCACTTGTTGCACAGGATGTTTGCTCAGAGACACATCCACCAAACCGCAGGTGTTTAGAATAGAAAAAGCAAAAAGCTTTTATGAACTGTGTATGTGTTACATCACTATTTTCGCAAAATTAATATGTAATATAATTTTATAATTTTTATAACAATTATATGAAAATGTTGATCATTACTTTAATAATTGTCTCTCATGCATAAACAACCACTCTTAGTTAATGAACAAATTAAAATATTTACATTCCTGGTGCAAATTTTTTTGTGCATCACAAATACCCAAAATAGATCATTTTTATTCCTCCAACACTATTATACCAGGGTAGGAAGTAACCATCTGTAATCCTTACTTCTGTAATCCAAAAGGATGGGAAAATTTAGAACGCAGTAGATACACTACTTATTTGGTACACAGGATGCAAGATTGGAACACAATCTCACAAACATAAAAAAAATATAAAGAACATTGTCCTCCATCTATCCATTCAGTCACATCTATCCATTCATGCATACATTCCACGTATCCTAACCTTCCACCTCATCTGTCATCTGATATGAAAACGACTGATTTATGATCATATTGAGTCTAAAATTAAACTAGCATCCAGAGTCTGCTTGTCATACATTGCTGAGAGAAAATGCGCGGTACACAGAATCTTCATGAAAATTTGATTATCCTGACCTCAGCTAATTTACTGAATCAACCAAGTCACATCTCTAATTTTTCTTTTCATTCATGATGACATTAAAGTCATCGGTTAAAGTCATCGGTTGCTGCTTCTGGGGTTTCATCGCTGACTGTGCCGCGGGGGGGGGGGGGGGGGGTATTTTGAAAAGTGGGGGAATTCACGCCCCTGGTATGTATGTATGTATGTATGTATGTATCTGTCGGCTGTCGTTATGACTGGTCCAACCACTCTTTTTTTCTTGTTTTATTATTGTTATTATTATTATTATTATTATTTGTTTATATATTTTCATTTTACAATTAATTCCATTTTCAAACTGGCTTTAGGTCTCAGATATTTTATATCCCGGATCTCACAAATCCTCTTTATGAAACTCAGCATCAGAAAGGGCGAATCCTTTGCCCACTAATTATTCTGTTGATTACTGTGGAGAGCTATTTTAGAGCTTACAGCTTATTAATAACAATTTGGTATAATGGCCAGATGAGGTCAGTGTTACATAGGGACAGAGAATAGCAATTCCCGCCCACTGGTATATGTGCATGTTTTGTTCATGATCTAAGGAGACTTTGGCTTGACTGGCACGAGAGCTGCTTTTTTAAAGGGGTTAATAACATGAAGAATGGATTATAACGGACAGATGATTATCTATTGTAAGCTAATATAACAAAAATAATATTTTTTCCGAACAAACTATTTCAAGGAAACGTCTATGATGGATAAAGACAAACAATGGCGTGTATGGCAATGCTGTTGGATTGCGCTGCGTGTTTCTTTGATGCTGTGCTGCGGGAAGCAGGTTTGTGCTCAGATAAGGTACTCTATTCCAGAGGAGGTAAAAGAGGGAACCATTGTAGGAAACATTGCGAAGGATTTGCATTTGGATGTAAATACATTGGTACACAGACGATTTCGTATCGTTTCTGGGCCTAAGGACGATCTTTTTCAAGTGAACCAGAACAATGGCGTCTTGCATGTTCATAAAAAAATCGACAGAGAAGAGGTATGTGACAGCAGCAATCCATGTGTATTTAACCTTAAAATCGCAGTTGACAGCCCACTGGAGATTCATTATGTGGTAGTAGAAATTACGGATATAAATGACAACGCACCTAGATTTCCAGATAAGCAGCAAAGAGTAGAGATCGCTGAGAGCACAATACCGGGTGCGCGTTTTCAACTACAAAGTGCGCGCGATCCAGACATCGGCGTATATTCTGTACGCTCTTACAAACTAAGCAAAAACGACCATTTCGATTTGGAAATTAAAGATAGGGAAGACGAAAAGGTACCCTTCCTGGTTTTACAGAAGACATTAGATAGGGAGCGAAGAGCTGAACACGAACTGACTCTGACAGCAGTGGATGGAGGAAATCCATCAAGCTCTGGAACATTAAATGTCACTGTCACAGTTCTCGATATCAACGACAATCGTCCAGTCTTCAGTCAAGAAGTTTACACGGTGCATTTACAGGAGAATGTTCCGATAGGTACTCTTGTGTTAAAAGTGAACGCAACAGATCTAGACGAGGGCTCAAACGGAGAGATCTTATACTATCTTCGTAGCAACTTAAACCGTAACATTGATGATGTATTTGATTTGGACACTATTTCGGGTGAAATACGTGTAAAAGGCGAAATAGACTTTGAAAGCACTGATGTGCACAGATTAGATGTTATGGCTTCTGATAAAGGCACACCTCCGATGACTGTCAATTGCAGGGTCACTGTGAAAATTTTAGATGTGAATGATAACGCTCCTGAAATAGAAGTTACCTCACTTTCTAATGTAGTTCCTGAAGATTCCAAACTGGGAACTGTTATTTCTTTAATCAGTGTTTTAGACAAAGACTCTGGTGTGAACGGAAAAGTTATATGTTCTTTGTCAACAAACATACCCTTTGAACTAAAACCGTCTGTGCAGGAAAATATGTACTCTTTAATTATAAACTCATATTTGGACAGAGAAAAGAATTCTCATTACGACATTACTTTAACAGCCACAGACCTTGGTCAGCCTAATCTAACTGAACAAAAGAGTTTGAATGTCCAAATATCCGATGTCAATGATAATAGCCCAGAGTTTTCTCGAAATCCCATAGAATTGTATTTAATGGAAAATAACACCCCTGGTGCTTCTATATTTTCTGTCACTGCATCAGACAAAGACATGAATGAAAATGCAGAAATCTCATATAGCATTCTTAGAGGAGATGGTACAAACAACAACATGCCAACATTTCTAAATATCAATTCTGAAACAGGAGTTATTCACGCACTAAAGAGTTTTGATTATGAAGTAGCTAAAACTTTCCAGTTCCACGTGCTCGCTACAGACTCTGGAACTCCGTCACTAAGCAGCAACGTCACAGTGAATGTGTTTATTCTGGATCAGAACGACAACGTTCCTGTTATCTTATATCCAGTCAGTGCTAATGGTTCTGCTGAAGGTGTGGAGGAGATTCCCCGCGATGTCAACGCAGGACACTTGGTGACTAAAGTGAGAGCCTATGATGCGGATATAGGATACAACGGCTGGTTATTATTTTCACTTCAGGAAGTGAGTGACCACAGTCTCTTTGGTTTGGACCGCTACACAGGACAGATTAGGACCCTTCGCCCATTTACAGAAACAGACGAGGCTGAATATAAACTGGTCATACTGGTCAAAGACAACGGCAACGTTTCACTTTCAGCATCAGCGACTATGATAATTAAAGTTGTTGAACCGAAAGAGGCTTTTGCTACGTCCGATGTTAAAAACGCAGTAAGCGACGTGGAAGAAAGTAACGCGACATTTTATTTGATCATTACCTTGGGTTCAGTTTCATTTCTTTTCATTATCAGTATTATTGTACTGATTGTAATGCAATGCTCCAAATCTACAAACTATTCATCTAAATATTTGCAAGATACAAATTACGATGGGACACTGTGTCACAGCATCCAATACAGATCCGGAGATAAACGCTACATGTTAGTTGGACCCAGAATGAGCATCGGATCTACTCTAGTTCCAGGAAGTAATGGGAATACTTTAGTTGTTCCAGATCGCAGGAGGAGAACTCCAGACGAGGTAAGATTCGAGACAATCATCTTTTCTGTTTCACGTTTTCTCTCTACAAGAGAGAATCTTCGTATAAAAAGAACTATATAGCACGTTTTCAAATGCGACAAATATTGCAATATTCCAAGGTTGTTTTTTTTAAATACCCACAGACATTTTATATGGTTATATGGTCTGTCCTGCTCATAACATAATGGACAATCTACAGAATCTGCCTCGGCCATCGAACATCCTACATATAAAGTAACAGTAGAAGCAGCATGCAAACAAGTATTTTTTTTCCATGATGCAGTGTGGTTAGAGGATACGATTTTAAGCTGATGTGAAGATGTTAATAATGATGTGTACAAAACCAGGAATAAACAAACCAACTAAATAAATAAAATAGTGAGAATAATGAGAGTAACACTATAGAAATACAGATTACTCCCCTATTCTGTTATTACGTTATATGATTTACATTGTTTTAAAGTTAAGGCAGAAGTTATACCCAATATTTAATGTATCTTATAATATCCTTCATCAGGCTCAGGTTATGAAATTGTTGATGGTTTTATCTGGTTGTCACTTAATTGTTCACGTTGGAAACAGCTTTTCGAGTTCCTCTCTGATACAGCCATAGGGGGTCAGTGTTACATAAGGACAGAAAGGAGCTACGTAGCCCTGCCCATTCCTGTATTTTTATGCAAGTCCGTTTTCTTCTTTATCCTCGAGGACATCAATTTCCAGATTGTCTTAAAGGGAAGCTGATTTTTATTGAAGAATGTCACGCTTCATAATATCCTCGATGTTGGATTTTATGGAATTCATCTGCACGACTTAAACTGAACAGATATATTGCATTGTTGCAACCAAATACCGATTTAAAGAGACAGCACAGGATGGATAACGGCGAACAAAGGCGGAGATGGGAGTACTGCTGGATTGCTATAGCTGTCACGTTGCTGTTCTGTTTCGGGACGCAGGTTTCTGGTCAGATAAAGTTCCATATTCCAGAGGAAGTGAAAGAGGGCTCTGTTGTGGGAAATATTGCGAAAGATTTGAGCCTTGATGTCAGTACATTAGTGAACAGACGGTTTCGCATCGTTTCTGGAACAAACGAGGCTTTTTTCCAGGTAAATCAGAACAATGGTGTCCTATCTGTCCTTAAAAAAATTGACAGAGAAGAGGTATGTGATGGCGTTGCTTCATGCATCGTAAATTTAAAAATCGCCGTGGACAATCCGCTAGAGATTCATTACGTTGTAGTAGAAATCGCAGATGTTAATGACCATAGCCCATGGTTTCCTGAGAAAGAACAACATTTCGAAATAGCTGAAACCACTTTAACTGGGGCACGCTTCGAGCTACAAAGCGCCCGTGATCCAGACATCGGCACTAATTCTATTCGCACATACACGCTATCAAAAAATAATTACTTTGGCTTGGAAATGAGAGATAATATAGAGGAGGAGAAAACCCCCGTTTTAGTTTTACACAAGGCTTTAGACAGAGAGCAAAACGGAAAACATAGTTTAGTTTTGACCGCAGTAGATGGAGGAGCTCCCCCAAGATCAGGTACGTTGAACGTTACTGTTACAGTCCTTGATATCAATGACAACCGTCCAATATGCAGTAAAGATGTTTATTATGTTACCCTGAGAGAAAATACACCCATAGGCACATCAGTAGTGCGTGTCAATGCAACAGATTTAGATGAGGGCTTTAATGGCGATATAGTGTACAGCTTTAGTAAAACTATTCGACGAAAAGTGCATGACACATTTACCCTGGATTCTATTACCGGTGAAGTACTAATTAAAGAACCTATTGACTTTGAAGAAAATGAAGTGTATAGATTAAGCATACAGGCCTCCGATAAAGGGCAGCCGCCAATGACAACTGACTGTAGAGTGATTATAAAGATTACTGACGAAAATGACAATTTTCCAGAGATAGATGTGACATCACTTTCTAACGTGATACCCGAAGATTCACCACCTGGCACTGTTGTTTCTTTAATTAGTGTCACAGATAAAGACATGGGAATTAATGGTAAAGTTATCTGTAGTGTCTCCAATGAGGTACCCTTTGAGCTAAAGTCATCCGTTCAGGAAAACATGTACTCATTAGCTACTAAACAACTTTTAGACCGAGAGCTTGTTTCACAATACGACATCATAATAAAAGCCACTGATTTAGGTCAGCCTCCAATGTCCACGTTCAAAACGCTGACTGTTCAAGTTTCAGATTTTAATGATAATGTTCCGGAATTTACTCAAAATCCGTTGGAACTGTATTTGATGGAAAATAACGTTCCCGGTGCTGCGATATTCTCCGTCACTGCGTCTGACAGAGATATGAATGAAAACGCGGCGATTTCTTACCAAATTATTAGAAACACAGACCAATTCGGATCAAGTATTTCACAGGGTCGTACAATAAAGAATGATATGGCAACATTCTTAAACGTCAATCCCGAAACAGGCATTATAAGCGCATTAAAGAGTTTTGATTTTGAAACAATTAAAACGTTTCAGTTTCACGTGCTCGCTACAGATTCTGGAACTCCGTCACTAAGCAGCAACGTCACAGTGAACGTGTTCATTCTGGATCAGAACGACAATGTTCCTGTTATCTTGTATCCAGTAAGTGCTAATGGTTCTGCTGAAGGTGTGGAGGAGATTCCCCGCAATGTCAACGCAGGACACTTGGTAACTAAAGTGAGAGCCTATGACGCGGATATAGGATACAATGGCTGGTTATTATTTTCACTGCAGGAAGTGAGTGACCACAGTCTCTTTGGTTTGGACCGCTACACAGGACAGATAAGGACCCTTCGCTCATTCACAGAAACAGATGAGGCTGAACACAAATTGGTCATACTGGTCAAAGATAATGGAAACATTTCACTTTCAGCAACAGCGACAATAAGTATTAAACTTGTGGAACCCAAAGAAGCGATTGCTGCGTCCGATGTTAAAAACGCAGTAAACGACGTGGAAGAAAATAACGTTACATTATATTTGATCATTACCTTGGGTTCGGTTTCATTTCTTTTTATCATCAGTATCATCGTGCTGATTGCAATGCAGTGCTCCAAATCTACAGACTATTCCTCCAAATATTTACAAGAAACAAATTACGACGGGACACTGTGTCACAGCATCCAGTACAGATCCGGAGATAAACGCTACATGTTAGTTGGACCCAGAACGAGTATCGGTTCTACTATAGTTCCCGGCAGTAATGGGAACACTCTAGTGGTGGCAGATCGCAGGAGTATGCCTTCTAATGCGGTAAGACTTTAAATCATATTTAATCTGCTTTACATTATATTTATTAGCACTATGCTTTCTGACTGCCCAGTATGTGGTTCTCCAGTCAACTTAAAATTTCAGTACTGTCCGACCGTATTTAACTAGTACCTAAAGCACAAGTCCCCTTATATGCTAGACTAATAGAGCACGACATAAATCTATTTCAACAGACCTTTTGATGTAAAGGCCAACAACCGACAAACAATCCAATACAGAAACATATTCTTTTAAGAAACACTTTCCTTTTAATAAATCCACGGCAGAAAATATAATTTAAAAGTTCAGTCGTTTACAGAACATCCAATAATTTCCCACACATTGAGCATCAAAGTTACAAATAGTCAAACTTGCACAGTTGTAGACAAATTCCATAGAAATGGCTTCAGTAAAACTGAACTGCTAACATTTTCCCTCCTACTATTAAACTAAAGGCTATCATTAGAAAACGCTATTTGTTCTCTGAAGTATATTGCATATTCTTGCATATTATGCTAGTGTGTTTTACGTCGTCACTGTCCGAGGTGCTGAAATCTTGAAATACTATGTGATAAACGTGTGTTTGTAAACTTTTGGTCAACTCGTATTTAGTAACTTTTTGAACATATCTAAATTTAATGGATTTATGTCTTTAAACTTATCATTAAAAAAAACTATTAATAATGCATATATTGTTAAAATGAGCAAAAACCAGTCAGTGAAAGTAAAGATCTACTATGTATAGACCAGGTTTCAGATTACAGAAAAGCAAAGTATCATGCTCATGTCACCCCCATGTCACCAGACAGATTTACATAAGCTTGGCATGGTCCATAATACAAACAGGAAAAAAAGCATTAGTTTAGCCCATCATTTGAATTGTCATTTGCCAATTACAGATTTTTGGACATCTAGAGGAAATTCATTCCACCACCTCAGTGCCAGAACAGAAAAGAGTCTTGTTTTATATCTTCTACCCTGAGAGATGGTAGGACCAGTTAAGCAGTGCTAGTGCTATTGATCTGAGGGAGCATGGTGCAGTGCAAGGAGTGATCAGAACTTTAAGGTAAGATGGTGCTGGTCCATTTTTGGCTTTGTGGGCATGGATCAGTGTTTTTGAATATGATGCATACAGCTACTTGAAAGCCAGAGGAGGGAGAGCAGACATGGTGGTGTGTGAGAACTTAGGCAAGTTGAAAACAAGTCATGCAACTGCATTTTGGATCATTTGCAGAGGACGAATTAGATTCAGGGGAAGACCTGCCAGCAGAGAGTTGCAATAGTCCAGTCTCAAAATGACAAAAGACTGAACAAGCATCTGAGCAGCAATTTTGGATAAAAAGGCCTGGATGCTTCTGATGCTGTAGAGAAGAAATAGACATGAGCATGTCAAATTAGCAATATGTGAGGAAAAGTACAGTTGATTGTTCATTGTTACCCCATGGTTAAAAGCAGTGGCTGAAGGGGAGATCTGCAGGGATATTGCAAGATGAACCACCTGGGATAACCAGCAGTTCAGTTTTGCTGGAAGTGAGTTTCAGCTGATGAGCAGTGGTAAGAGAACCCATGTGAGGATATAACTTCGCCAAGAAAGGGAGAAAAGAAGAGGACCAAGTACTCCGGTCCAAACGGATGTCAATGCCCTCCATGTTATCTGATATGAGCGACCTTCCATGTAGGAAGTAAACCATGCTCCTCAAATTCAAGGACTCCTGAGGGTGGGCAAGTGACTCTTGTGGTTATCTGTGTCAAATGCAAAAAGACAAATAAATAAATAATCAGATCATCAAGCCAGATTATTAATAGCACTCTCTATTTTTCAGTTTGTTTACTGTACACGCAATGGTAATGTAACATTTTGTTCCAGTTTTTACCTGACCGTTTTAAACCATACAGTGATTTGTTTAGTTTACAGACTAGTTTTTCACTTCGAAACCCTCTGGCTGTTTAATGTAAATCTCACAGTCAAATGGAGCATGTAAATAAGCTGTATTTACATTAATCTGGTGGATATCAAGATCATATTGAGCTGCCATTTGCATCAAGGCTCTTATCGAAGTCATTTCTTATTGACATAAGACTTGACTTATTTCTTATCTCATTCTTCGAAGTCTTTTTATAATCCGCAACCACTGCTTGACTATAACCTTTAGCAACATATCTGGCTTTGTATGTCTTGGTTTCATCTGCGTTATTTTTGATTGCATAGACCTATCTAGCCCCAACTGCATGTTTACCCTCTGGTAATGTAGTTAGAGTAAATATGTTATTCTCCTTAAGTGAGTCCATTTCCTCTTCCATTGCCTTAGCCCACTTCTGTGACTCGTTTGAACTCATTGCTTCCTATAATGTTTGTGGTACATTACACACTCTGTAACAGTAGTCAACATTAGTTGTCATGGTTGTCACACTTAACATCAGAGACAAAATCCATTAAGTACAGTTGAGCTCTCCTATTTCTTTTAGGCTAAAATTTACCCTGATTACTTCCCTCTGTCTGAGGACTACCCTCATTTTTCATTTCGGTTTGAGGTTCATGAGTCTCTTCTAAAATCTGGTCAGTCACATCCTCTTTGACTGCAAGGGTGCATACCTTTCCTCATGAAAATCATCACTTGACAATGACATTTTGGTGTTCAGTAGTACACTTTGTTACAAATATTTCCCCGCTTCTGGATAGTAGACTAGGTATGCAGGGTTGTTTTTTTGTACTCAACAAAGATTTCTTTTTCACATTGTGCATTCAATTTCTTCTTGTCATGTTTGTACATGTAACATTCTGAACAAAATATTATCATTTTAGAACAATTGGGTTATCTTCCAGTCAGTACATAGTAACTATTGTAACACCTGTTGTGAACTGCTGCAGCAGTCATTATAGCATAACCACAATATCTTTGGTAGATTGCTCTCTAGGAGCATACATCTTGCCATTCAAAACAGGGTTACCTAATTTCTCTCAGCAGTCCCATCTTGATTAGATGAATATTGTGCTGAGGTCTCATGCCTAATACGATTTTGCTTAGCAGTGACTGGAACTCTATTTCAATGAATTCTGTACCATTATCTGATCTAACACACCTTATGGTCCCATACTGATCACTGATAGTCATCAGTAATCAGGAGTATAATCATACTCCTCAGTGTCATCTTCACCTGATGTCCCTCGCTGTCAATCAGGCACACCTCTGCATCACCCCATCTCAATTAAACATTAAACATTACCTTAAACAAATGTATAATGAAATAGATTTAGTTTTGCTTATTGCATCACCATAGTTTGCAGAATAAATAAAAATACCTCCTAATATTTTTTCCCATTGTTTACACATGTTAACATTCAGCTTCGAAATTGCCTGCCATTTATATAATTGTAAAAAAATTATAAAATGGTAATAGATAGGCAATCTGGGTTTTACCTTTTACCATTCCAATGTTAGCAATAATACATTAAATATGTTTATAATCTCCTTTAAAAACTATAGCCAGTGCATTCAAAGCTCTGTTGAGCTGGCATAGGAAACTGACATTGAATAATTATATGGATTAAGCTGTGCTGGGAAAATCAAACGAGTTCTCCCTCATTTTATTTCTAAACCTTGGTTTCTCAAAGCCTCAGGAATGTTTGCATCAAAGCTGATAAATTCTCACTTTTAAAGACCGTTGATGAAGTTTTTGATAGCGACAATCACGAACACATACTAGATACGGAAACAATAGCATATTGTAGAAAACTTTGCTTAGTTTTACTTTCCAAATAGTATAAAAATAGCCTAAGGCTGCCATGGATTTAACTATCAGTGGTTGAGCTATGGCCACTTGGGGTCAGTGTTGAAGGCTTCATGTTGATACTTTTAAGTCCTACCTCAGATAGTGACGTATGCTGTGCGTATTTTCTACTGAGAAACAAGAGGACGATAAAAGCTGAACAAATATCGGATAAAAAGGAGGTGTCCTTTTTCAAAAGAACATGTTTTAGTGATAACTGTGGTTATCAGACGCTAATGCAGCCTAAACATCGAGGATTTACCTTTGCTTATGGAATGTTTTTGGTAAATCAGTGACAATGGAAAAATTCGGACAAAGGAGAAGACTGGAGCGCTGGCGGATTGCCCTGTGTGCTTCTTTGCTGATGTGTTTTGCGGACAGAGTTTCAGCTCACATAAGGTACTCCGTGGCAGAGGAGGTGAATAATGGATCTGTTGTCGGAAATCTTGCTAAAGATTTGGGTCTTGATGTAAATACTTTGGTGGACCGGCGTTTCCGTATTGTTTCAGGAACTAATGACGCTCTTTTTCGGCTTAATCAAAAAAATGGCGTCTTGTATGTTCATGCAATGATCGACAGAGAACAAATATGTGAGGGCAATAATCCCTGCGTAATAGATCTCAAAGTTGTAGTGGAAAACCCACTGGAGGTTCATTATGTGGGTGTAGACATTACTGATGTAAATGACCACTCTCCTGCATTTCCTGATAGGCAACAAAGGTTAGAGATTGCGGAGAGCACGTTACCGGGTGCGCGATTTCAGCTAGAAAGTGCGCGTGATCCAGATATCGGTATAAATTCCGTACATGTGTATAAAATAAGCCACAATGAACATTTCGACTTGGAGATAAGGGACAGGGGCGACGAAAAGGTACCATTTCTGGTTTTACAAAAAGCGCTGGATAGAGAGCGTAAAGCTGAGCACGAACTGACTGTGACGGCAGTGGACGGTGGAAATCCACCAAAGTCTGGAACTTTAAATGTCACCGTCACTGTTCTTGATATCAATGACAATCGTCCAGTCTTCAGTCAAGAGGTTTACACGGTACATTTACAGGAAAACTCTCCAACAGGAACCATAGTAATAAAGCTGAGCGCAACTGATCTGGACGATGGTTTAAACGGGGAGATAATTTACTCCCTTAGTAGTAAATTAATACATAAAGTTTATGATGTATTTGATATGGACCCAGCATCGGGTGAAATTAGGGTAAAAAGCAAAATAGACTTTGAAAACACTGATGTTTACAGACTGGATGTTTTGGCATCTGATAAAGGCACACCTCCAATGACTGTCGATTGCAGGGTTATTGTGAAAATTTTAGATATGAATGATAACGCTCCTGAAATAGAAATTATGTCACATTCTGATTCAGTGCCTGAAAACTCCAAGCCCGGAACCGTTATTTCACTAATTAGCATTTTAGATAAAGACGCTGGTGTAAATGGAAAAGTTGTATGTACTTTGTCCCAAGACATTCCTTTTGAGTTAAAACCATCCGTAAAGGACAATATGTACTCTTTAATCACAAAATCGCGTTTAGACAGAGAAGAAATCTCCAGTTATGACATAACATTAACTGCCTCAGACCTTGGCCAACCTCGTCAAACTGCACAGAGAACCCTGAGTGTGCAGGTGTCAGATGTGAATGATAATAGCCCAGAGTTTTCTCATAATCCTATTGAAATATATCTAATGGAAAATAACGTCCCCGGTGCCTCTGTATTTTCCGTAACTGCAGCGGATAAGGACATGAATGAAAATGCAATAATCGTATATAGCATTCTTAGAGGAGATGGTGCAAAAAACAACATACCTACAATACTAAGTATAAATTCTGAAACGGGAGTTATTCACGCGCTAAAAAGTTTTGATTATGAAGTAGCCAAGACCTTCCAATTCCACGTGCTCGCTACAGATTCTGGAACTCCGTCACTAAGCAGCAACGTCACAGTGAACGTGTTCATTCTGGATCAGAACGACAACGTTCCAGTGATCTTATATCCAGTCAGCGCTAACGGTTCTGCTGAAGGTGTGGAGGAGATTCCCCGCAATGTCAACGCAGGACATTTGGTGACTAAAGTGAGAGCCTATGACCCGGATATAGGATACAACGGCTGGTTATTATTTTCACTGCAGCAAGTGAGTGACCACAGTCTCTTTGGTTTGGACCGCTATACAGGACAGATAAGGACCCTTCGCTCATTCACAGAAACAGACGAGGCTGAACATAAACTGGTCATACTGGTCAAAGACAACGGCAATGTTTCACTTTCAGCAACTGCGACTGTGATTATTAAACTTGTTGAGCCTAAAGAGACTTTTGCCGCATCTGATGACCAAAGTCCGGTAAATGACATAGAGGAAAATAACATTACATTTTATTTGATCATTACCCTGGGCTCCGTTTCAGTTCTTTTTGTTTTTAGTATAATCATGTTAATAGTAATGCAGTGCTCCAAATCTACAGACTATTCCTCCAAGTATTTACAAGATACAAATTACGATGGGACACTGTGTCACAGCATCCAGTACAGATCCGGAGATAAACGCTACATGTTAGTTGGACCAAGAACGAGTATCGGTTCTACTATAGTTCCAAGTAGCAATCGGAATACTCTAGTTGTGCAAGATCGCAGGAGAACGTCTGGGGAGGTAAGACTTTAAAAGAGTTAAATTATGTAAATTATTTCATGTGGAAAATAAACAAAGGTAAATCGTCAATTATCACGGTAACTATGTTATTAAACATTCGCAAAAATAAACATTATTTATATATAAGCGTTACCCTGACAAATACTGTAGTCTTAATCTTAGACATAACTTCATTTGAGACGATGTGGAGGTGGGATGATAAAAGTTTTAAGCTGGCAGAAAACCACTCAGTTAAACTGTCTGCTCTCAAATTGTACTGAGTAATGATGTCATATCGGGGAAACATGCAGCCAACGGTGCGTAAAGTGCCGCAGCGATATGAAAATGGGCCTATTTAACACTTTAAAAAACTTTAGTAAGTCTGTATCCACAAACTAGTCAGGCTAAACTTACATGCTACAGTAAACGAATACATTAACATTGGCGATTGTACAATAGCAACGCACTACCAGTTAGTCTGGCTAGACAAAGTGATAAGTTGTTAAATCAATAATGAAAACCTATGCAATATGCAAACTACAACATGCAACATAAATTTCAACAATGCATATATTATAAACGTATAAAAGTCATGTCTGATCTAATACTACTATTTATTACTATTAATACTACTACTCTAATGCTGCTGTTTAAGACTTTAATACTATAATTAAGTTAGGTGGTGGACTTTTCTGGTGCTGAAGGAAGACGAGTTTTAGCAGTGACCACAATGGAGAGAGTGCAATTGTATTAGGATAATATCATGATAGTTTTGATGAATGTCTTAATTTTAGAAATGTTCCAAACATTTTATGTCAAAATATTTGGCCATAGTTTTTTTTCTCCCACTGACAGATGATAAGAACATCTTTATTTATAGAAACAAAATAAACTGGTCAGGTCAAGTGCAATGTAAGCATTGTTACTTTCAGCAACACCATGCGTGATTATCAAAGCCAAATGTTGCTTTTTTACTTCTGACTGTAAAATGGAGTAAAATTTTGAGAAGAAGCATAACATTACATTTTATTTCTTTAGTACCTGGACATGCAGAATTGCTGGTCAAGAGTATAATAATGCTTCTGATCCAAAAACAACATTCTAGGAAACTTTGAAAGTTTTAAAGAGAAATTGTTTGGCCAAAGATGAAAATTCCACAGTTTTCTTTTTTCTGCAAAGCATGTTTGGTGGCTGAAATGTGGTTTGAGAGAGTTTACTACAGGCTAATATTGCTTACAGTATTGCTGAATCAATATCACACAAACACCTCAAAGATTATGCATGAAAAAATTATCATTAACAGTGTGCTTTCTGATACTGTAGTAAGTTGTAAGTTGTGGACCACGGATGAAAGTGAGTAGTGTTTTAGAAGAAATTTCAATTATAAAATAGTTCATTTATTTTTTATATTGATGATTTACAATGATTTATTCTGTCTTTCCCCGAGTTTACCCATGTCTTGAACATGGCATAATGTATATGTTACTTGTTAGCATCCATACTAGCAAAGCTGTAGCTCCAGACAACAATGGAGGACATTGCACCGTAAACATTTGAATGGTCTTTACAAATAATTGTACATTTTTTATATCTAAACCAGTAGTTTAATGTAACGGCTCCATTTGCTCCAGACGGAGTCACTGTTACACAGAGATTGAGAACGTAAAGGTACTTTTATTGCGCATGTCTTGTCTATTGTCGTTTCTCATCGAAGAGGCGAAAAACACTGCCAGGAAGACACCTTGTTAAATCAAGGGGACAATATATATGCTATAGGAATGTATAACACTGGATATATTTAATTACTAAGGACAAACTGGTCATAATTAACATGAACTTGGATTTAAAGAAATCTTTCACTATGACAGTCGGAGGACAAAGGATCAAATGGTGGATGGTTTTGTGGTTCTCTTTGATACTTTGCCTGGATGTGTTAGTTTATGCTCAAATTAAATATTCTATTCCAGAGGAGCAGAAAGAAGGATACGTTGTGATGTTCAATGATATCTCTCATTTTAGAAACCATAAATATAGCCCATTTCACCATTTAATGAGAGTTACTGGCGAGAATCATGCTGATGAGCTAAGGAGTTATTCATTTCTCCCTAATCAGCAAACTTGAATGATTTGGGTTTTTGTTTCCCCATAATACATCAGGTTAAATTTGTAGAAGTAGGTGTGACGTATTGCCTGTTTGCTCAGAATAATATCTGGTAGAGATAATCTGGTTAAGATAATTTAATTGAGATTTATTGGAGTTAGAAAGGAATTATGAAACGTTTATCATGTAATTGTTTAAATTACATTTTGTTGTATATAAAGATACTGTATGTTCTCATTAATAGACATGGTAGGAATGCCTGTTGGAATTCTAAAATCTATCAGTCTTTATATTATAATTATATTATGCTATAAAGATAATAAGCATAATTGTAGAAAATTATTTTATCTTAAACGGTGGCGAAGGGGGCTTGAACTGGTTTCCAAGAATGGTACATATAGTGCGCCGTCCATGGTGCTGAAACCAGTCACTTTTAGATGCAGGTTCTCTGTCTTGAGAATTATGCGCAATATTCATTGCCTACATAAAACTATATATATATTTTTTAGAAACTTTTACACGATATAATAAGCACACAACCTTAAAGTTTATTTTCTGTGTTGGCATTGTTTGCCAATGTGAAGTCCTGCTAAATAGAAATTGTATAATTACTAATCTAATATGACTCAGTATTGCTTTTCTCTGAAAACCTCCATTAAACTTTGATTTATAAGTGTGTATAAACAATTCAGTGGGCTACGTTAAAGAACGTAACTCTGTTTATGCTTACTATGTCACTTGTACAGAACCTATTAAAATACATTCTATTACATGCCTTATCAATGTATCTGTCAAAAATTAAATATATTTGCCTTTAAATTATTCCCGGAACACCAGTCTTGTTGTCAAAACCGGTAATTCATGAAAGATTTGTGATTGGTAGGTCACTATAAATTACCAAAATTTGAGTATATGAGAGAAAACCTTAAAAGTCCGTGTATGATTAGTAATGTTGGTTTCCTGTAAAAGGTACAGTTATGGGAAAGATTTAGACAATAGATAGGCCATACAATTGCAAAAGTGTATCTTTTCGGGAGGTAATCTGTATTATTATTTTCATGTTTACACCAGATGATGTCAGTGTTACATTGCAAAGGAGAATAAATGTTTTGCCCTGCCCACTCTTGTACGTTGTACATGGCCTGTCTTGTTTAGAAGAGGCTCGCTTTACGAGCACAAGAGAAAACACGCCATATGTCAAAAATAATATTTTTGCTATGATATAAGGTATAATCCACAAAAGGATTGTAGATTTGGTAATTAAACAAAGCGGACAAAGAGCAGTACACGAGACTTCACGATGGGAGATGGAGTACAAAGGCGGATATGGACTTATCTGTGGATTGCCTCTTTGTTGATTTGCTTCGCGGACGGGTCTGCGGCCCAGATAAGGTATTCTGTTCCAGAGGAGGTGAAAGAGGGAACCATTGTAGGAAATCTTGCCAAGGATTTGGGACTTGATGTGAGTTCTTTGGTGAACAGACGGCTCCGTATAGTATCCGGACCAAAACAAGCATTTTTTGGAGCTAATCAGGACAATGGCGTGTTGTACGTTCAAAGGAAAATCGACAGGGAGGAGGTATGTGAGGACTCTAACGCCTGCTTGATAAATGTGAAGATTGCTGTTGAAAATCCTTTAGAAATCCACCATGTTGTAGTCGAAATAACAGATATCAACGACAACGTCCCCAGTTTTTCTCAAACGCATCAGTATTTTGAGATAGCTGAGCATACTCCCATAGGAACAAGCTTCCAGTTGCACGCAGCACGTGACGAGGACACAGCGTCGAATTCGGTTCGCAATTATAAATTAAGCCAGAATGATAACTTTGAAATCGATATAAAAAATAGTGAAGGAGATAAAATTCCATTCTTAGTAATACGGAAACCACTTGATCGTGAACAAACAGAGGATTATATGTTAGTTGTTACAGCGGAGGATGGGGGAAATCCCCCGAAAATAGGTACCCTGAACATTAACGTTAAAGTACTTGACATAAATGACAATCGTCCGGTGTTCAGTCAAAATATATATTCTGTAACATTACAGGAAAATTCACCAGTTGGCACAGTTGTGATTACAGTAAATGCAACTGACAGTGACCAGGGCTCCAACGGCGATATTGAATACGCATTCGTCAAAACAATGAAGCGCAAAGTCTATGACATTTTTCAAATAGATGGCATTACAGGAGAAATTCGAGTTAAAGGTGAAGTTGATTTTGAAGACATGGAGGTTTACAAGTTGGATATACAGGCTTCGGATAAAGGGCAGCCTCCTCTCACAGTGGACAGCAGAGTAATCATTAAGATTTTAGATATGAATGATAATAAACCAGAAATCGAAGTGACGTCGCTTTTAAGTGTTGTTGAAGAAGACGCCAGTTCTGGCACAGTTATATCTTTTATCAGCGTCTCTGACAAAGACTCCGGACTTAACGGAAAGGTCGTGTGCAGTCTAGCAGGTAGTGTTCCTTTTGAACTCAAACCATCCATTCAAGAAAATATGTATTCATTAGTAACAAAACAAAAATTAGATCGAGAAATGATAGCAAGTTATAATATTATTATAACAGCCACGGATTTAGGCCAGCCTCCTTTGTTCACTATTAAAACTTTACCCGTGCAGGTATCAGATGTAAATGATAACAGACCGCAGTTTTATCAAAACTCTTTTGAACTATACTTGCTGGAAAATAATACCCCTGGTGCATCAGTTTTTCAAGTGAATGCCTTTGACGATGATTCTGAGGAAAACGCAGGGCTGTCATATCACATTATCAGAAATGGTGAAGCACAAAATGATATGAAATCATTCCTAAATATAAATTCTGAGAATGGAGTTATTTACGCGTTAAAAAGTTTTGATTTTGAAACGACAAAAAGGTTTCAGTTTCACGTGCTCGCTACAGATTCTGGAACTCCGGCGCTAAGTAGCAATGTCACAGTAAACGTGTTCATTCTGGATCAGAACGACAATGTTCCAGTGATCTTATATCCAGTCAGCGCTAACGGATCTGCTGAAGGTGTGGAAGAGATTCCCCGAAATGTCAACGCAGGACATTTGGTGACCAAAGTGAGAGCTTTTGACGCGGATATAGGATACAACGGCTGGTTATTATTTTCACTGCAGGAAGTGAGTGACCACAGTCTCTTTGTTTTGGACCGCTATACAGGACAGATAAGGACCCTTCGAGCTTTCACAGAAACAGACGAAGCTGAACATAAACTGGTTATACTGGTCAAAGACAATGGAAATATTTCACTTTCAGCAACAGCGACTGTGATTATCAAACTTGTGGAACCCAAAGAATCTTTTGCCGCTTCAGATGTTAAAAACGCAGTAAAAGAAGAGGGAGAAAATAGCATTACATTTTATTTGATAATTACTTTGGGTTCTGTTTCATTTCTTTTCATGATCAGTATTATTGTGCTGATTTTAATGCAGTGCTCCAAATCTACAGACTATTCATCCAAGTATTTACAAAATACAAATTACGACGGGACACTGTGCCACAGCATCCAGTACAGATCCGGAGATAAACGCTATATGTTAGTTGGATCCAGGGCAAGTATTGGTTCTACTCTAGTACCAGGCAGCAACGCGAATACCCTAGTGGTACACGATCGCAGGAGGAGAACTTCTGTTGAGGTATGGCCGTTTCAAACATTAATATTTATAATTAATAATAATAATAAAATAATTTTGAATAAAAAATATTTATTTATTTATTTATTTATTTATTTATTTATTTATTTATTTATTTATATTATTTTGTATATATTTTACATATATTTAACAAAAGATGGTATAGCGCATTACATTAGACATTTTTCATATATTGTTGACATACAAATACATTTGAACATTTGGGCATGAGCCTTTGCATACATTGTACATTAAATAAGGAAGCTATAGGTACAATACATATACATTTCCTCTAAAGCAACTTATACATCTGTTTTGGAAGGCCTTTGGGTGCGATATATATCGCTTGGTGTCAGTGTTACACAATGAGATATATTCTGTTTGGAACTGCCCCTTTTCTGACGTTGCCCCTGACACTTCTTTGCAATGCGACTGCGATGTGCTGATATTACCTCCAAGATGGGTCAAAATCTTTATTTTAAAAACTGATTTTCTTATTTATGTTTGTACGGAATACCGACGTCAAGAAAACAAAGGGATTACCGCTTCTGATAAAAGACAGACGCTGTCATTTTTCATCGCGATGAATTATTGGAGACAAAGGCAGCGATGGGAGCATTGCTGGATTGTTCTGTGCTTTTCTGTGCTGATGCGCCTAACGGAGCAGGTTTCAACTCAGATAAGGTACTCTGTCCCAGAGGAGGTTAAAGACGGAACGGTTGTAGGAAATCTTGCTAAGGATATGGGTCTTGATGTAAGTTCTTTAGGACACAGACGACTTCGTATAGTTTCTGGGTCTCATGACGACCTTTTTCAGGTTGATAAGAATAATGGCGTCCTGTCTGTTCATAAGAAAATCGACCGAGAGGAGATATGTGATAGAAACCGAGTTTGTACAATAAATTTAAAAATCGTAATTGAAAATCCACTTGAAATACATTACATCGAAGTAGAGATAATAGACGTCAATGACAATTCCCCAGTTTTTCCAGAAAACCAAATATTTTTAGAAATATCAGAAAGTAGACATTCTGGTGCTCGATTTGAACTTCCAGCAGCTCGTGACCTAGACGCTGGAATAAACTCTATCCGTTCCTATAAATTAGATCAAAATGATCACTTTCAGCTGCAATTAAAAAATGGCGACGATGAGGACAAAATAATTTTTGTAGTCCTGCAGAAGCCTTTAGACAGAGAGCAACATAACAAACACTTGCTCAGTCTGACCGCATTTGATGGAGGAAATCCTCCCAAATCTGGTACTTTAGACATTATTGTTTCAGTTATTGATGTTAACGACAACATACCTGTTTTTTCTCAAGAAATATACGCAGTTACGGTAAACGAAAATGTCCCATTTGGAACTATAATCGCCACTGTTAATGCCAGCGATGCAGACGATGGTCTCAATGGAGAGATTGAATATACACTTGGACGATCATCCAAAAGTAGTGTAAACGACGTCTTTCAATTAGATAGTGTTACGGGAGAGATAAGTGTAAAGGGGAATATTGATTATGAAGAAAATGAAGTGTACAGGTTAAATGTCCAGGCAACTGATAAGGGACAGCCACCGATGACCGTAGATTGTAGAGTTGTCATAAAAGTTATAGACGCGAATGATAATAAACCTGAAATACATATTACGTCATTATCCAACATGGCACTCGAAGACTCTAAAAGGGGAACTGTGATTGCCCTGGTTAGTGTTACTGATAAGGATTCTGGTGTCAACGGTAAAGTTATTTGCAGCCTTTCAGGTAACACACCATTTGAGTTGAAACCATCAGTAAAAGACAACATGTATTCATTGGTGACGAAAGACATGTTAGATAGAGAATTAGTTTCATATTATGACATTACCATTAAAGCAACGGACTTAGGCCAGCCTCCTCAATCCAGTGACAAATCTCTAAAAGTACTGGTCGCTGACGTGAACGATAACAACCCGGAATTCTCCCAGAATCCTCTTGAACTTTATTTACTGGAAAATAACTCACCTGGGGAACTCATGTTTTCTGTAAGTGCCACTGACAGAGATTTAAATGAAAATGCAGCAGTCATTTATTCTATTATCAGAAGAGACGGAATACAAAATGACATAGCATCATTTATAAACGTCAATGCTGAAAACGGGCAGATCCGAGCTTTAAAAAGTTTCGACTTTGAAAAGGTCAAAACATTCCAGTTCCACGTGCTCGCTACAGATTCTGGAACTCCATCGCTAAGTAGCAACGTCACAGTGAACGTGTTCATTCTGGATCAGAACGACAATGTTCCAGTGATCTTATATCCAGTCAGCGCTAACGGTTCTGCTGAAGGTGTGGAGGAGATTCCCCGCAATGTCAACGCAGGACATTTAGTGACTAAAGTGAGAGCCTATGACGCGGATATAGGATACAACGGCTGGTTATTATTTTCACTTCAGGAAGTGAGTGACCACAGTCTCTTTGGTCTGGACCGCTATACAGGACAGATAAGGACCCTTCGCCCATTCACAGAAACAGATGAGGCTGAACACAAACTGGTTGTACTTGTCAAAGATAATGGAAACATTTCACTTTCAGCAACAGCGACACTGACTGTAAAACTTGTTGAGCCTAAAGAGGCTTTTGCAGTTTTTGATGTCAAAAACTCAGTAAAAGAAGACAGAGAAAATAACGTTATATTTTATTTGATCATTACCTTGGGTTCAGTTTCATTTCTTTTCATCGTAAGTATCGTCGTGCTGATTGTAATGCAGTGCGCAAAATCTACAGACTATTCCTCAAAATATTTACAAGAAACAAATTACGACGGGACACTGTGTCACAGCATCCAGTACAGATCCGGAGACAAACGCTACATGTTAGTTGGACCCAGAACGAGTATCGGTTCTACTCTAGTTCGTGAGAGAAATGGGAATTCATTGAGGAGACCCAGTATGCACAGTCGTGAGGTGAGATTCACGGTTTTTCATTGATATGAAGTTTTTCTTTTTTTATTATTGTATTAGTACGTAAGTCATGTTTACTATGAGTTTTGTGACGTTACACATGGTGTCGCTGCATTACAGATTAAACATGGCAAACGGTGTATATAAGCTTTACCCCACCTCTTGTGACGCATGTACACTGGACCAGTAGTGCTCCTGTATATTGGGGAACAACGACGTCTGTTAACATGAAATATTGAAACGGAGTATATGCATTTTTTTATTTCTAAAAATGTATTAAACTTTGCGGAATAGTAGAGTTCTGCGAACGGGCATCATTTGGTGATGGTCAAGAGGAATTCTGCGTTTCCGTCATGACATCTCGACATAACGCATCGATAACGGCGGTTCTGCGCTGTTGCATTGTGTTGTGTTTTTGTGGTAAAGTATTCGCTCAGATTCGCTACTCTATTGCAGAGGAATCTACACACGGATCTGTTGTAGGGAATATTGCCAAAGATCTGGGCCTTGATGTGAATAGACTTAAAGAGCGAAGATTTCGGATTGTTTCCGGATCAAAGGATGACATTTTACAGATTAACCAGGACAATGGAGTGCTTTTTGTGAGTGGAAACATCGACAGGGAGCAGCTCTGCGCGAAAAGCAACGCGTGCGCAGTGAATCTTAAAACCGTGGCCGAAAATCCTTTGGAAATTCATTATATTGAGGTAGAAATAGCAGATATTAACGATAATCCTCCTGTTTTTCCTGTGCGTGAAAAGCATTTAGAGATATCAGAAAATGCTGTTCCCCAGAGTACGCGCCTCCCACTAGACGCTGCGCGTGATTTAGACGCTGGTGTAAATTCTCTGCATAAGTACATCCTTAGTCCCAATAACCACTTTGAATTAGATGTTAAAACACGTGAAGAAGACAAAATTCCTTTTTTGATTTTGAAAAAGCAACTTGATAGAGAAGAGAAACCTCAGCTGAATCTAACTTTGACAGCGTACGATGGAGGAAAGCCAGAAAGATTCGGTTCACTTAACATTACTATAACTGTTGTTGACGTTAACGATAACGCCCCAGTTTTTGATCGTCAGGTATACACTGTAACGTTAGAGGAAAATATCGAGATTGGTTCATCTGTAGTAAAATTACATGCCACAGATTTAGATGAGGGTGCAAACGGACAAGTTGTTTATGCTTTTGACAAACGTCTAATGAGCAAAGCGTTTGATAAATTTGAAATAAATTCTAATACGGGAGAGATTACTGTAAAGGGGTCAATAGATTTTGAAGAACAGCGTGTGTATGAAATAGACACACAAGCTTCTGATAAAGGACCAGTACCTTTAACAGGTCACTGCAGTATCATAATTAATATAAAGGACGTAAATGATAATGCACCAGAGTTTGATGTGACCTCACTCTCCACTGAGATATTAGAGGACTCAAATCCAGGGACAGCTATTTCTCTAATCAGTGTATCAGACAGAGATTCAGGTGAGAATGGTATGGTTACATGTACCCTTACAGATGACATCGCCTTTGAATTGAAACCCTCTTTCCAGAAGAGCATGTACTCTCTGGTAACTAAAGGCCAGTTAGACCGGGAGACTATTTCTATATACACAATAACCATAATATGCAAGGATAGAGGGGAGCCATCATTATCCTCGCAAAAGACAATACAAGTTAATATTGCAGATGTCAATGACAACAGACCAATGTTTACTCAAAATCCATTTAATTTTTATATAGGTGAAAACAACACACCAGGCATGTCTATATTTTCCATTAGTGCCTTTGACATAGACCAGAATGAAAATGCACAAATAACTTACCACATTCTGAAGGCAGAAGCCCATGATCCAAACATTGTCTCTTACCTGAATATAAATTCAGAGGATGGGACTGCTTATATTTATGCACTAAAACGCTTTGACTATGAAATGATAAAAACATTCCAGTTCCATATTGTTGCTTCAGATTCTGGAACTCCATCACTAAGTAGCAACGTCACAGTGAACGTGTTCATTCTGGATCAGAACGACAATGTTCCAGTGATCTTATATCCAGTCAGTGCTAACGGTTCTGCTGAAGGTGTGGAGGAGATTCCCCGCAATGTCAATGCAGGACATTTGGTGACTAAAGTGAGAGCCTATGATGCAGATATAGGATACAATGGCTGGTTATTGTTTTCACTGCAGGAAGTGAGTGATCACAGTCTTTTTGGTTTGGATCGCTATACAGGACAGATAAGGACCCTTCGCCTGTTTACAGAATCAGATGATGCTGAACATAAACTGGTCATACTGGTCAAAGACAACGGCAACATTTCATTTTCAGCAACAGCGACTGTGATCATAAAGCTTGTGGAGCCTAAAGAGGCCTTTGCATCTTTTGATGTTGAGAGTGCAGTAAACAATGAAGAAGAAAAAGATGTTGCATTTTATTTGATCATTACCTTGGCCTCAGTTTCAGTGCTTTTTGTTATCAGTATCATTGTGCTGATTGTAATGCAGTGCTCCAAATCTACAAACTATTCCTCAAAATATTTGCAAGATAGCAATTATGATGGCACCCTGTGTAACAGCATCCAGTACAGATCTGGAAATAAACAGTACATGCTAGTTGGACCCAGAATGAGCATCGGTTCTACTATCATTTCCGGGAGTAATGGGAACACCTTAATAGTTCCAGATCGCAGAAAAAGAGCTTCTGGTGAGGTAAGAAAATAATTTCATTTTTTTTCCAAATATGGTTTACAGCTTACCAATCAACAGCTCCTATTTTCTTTCTTTTTGTTATATTTTCATGCGTCCACCTAGATGGTAGAAACAGTATGTTTACATGCTGTCTAGCCATCTGTCTGTTTGTTTATCCAATAGTTGTTTGTAAGATTTATATAGATATCCTATATAGTTATCTTTGTAACCAGCAGAATTACTATTTATACTGGGAAACTGATTTTGACAGGCTGAAAATTACAGTAAGTTTAAATGTCTGACATGATTTTTCTTCAACAGCTTCCTTTCTTTTGCAATGTATTTTCAGGGTATTAGAGCTATACAAATTAGAAACAAGAAGGACTAGACTTCCTGTTGGCAAACACAACCAACACTTTTATATACACCATTAGAGTTGAGGTCTACATTATTTTCTATTCTCAATTCTGATTCAATTTTATCTCTTTTTCTATTTTACTTGATTTTTTTTCCTTCCTTCCTTCCTTCCTTCCTCAACCCCCTCCCTCCCTCCCTCCTTCCTTCCTTCCTTCCTTCCTTCCATCCATCCATCTACATTCATCCATACATCCATCCATCCATCCATACGTTTACTCAACCATTTTTTTCAGCTCCTTGCACATGTTATATTCAAGAATTTTGGTATACACTCACTAGGCATATGTAACTCAACTCTGAATTGTGGGTCTATATAGCTGGATATTAATGTACAAGTTACTGTAAAGTAGTGTAAAATTCACATGCATTACATATGACAGTTTGAGACATTTACTGTTTAGTCTGTGTTGCTGTTGTCTTGGTGGCCTGATGATATTTACCATTCATAAAGGTGATGGTGCATACCTGAATGCTTTGGAAGCATTAGGTGAAACAAGGTAATGTTGGTATGTGTAGGGTCTGAGATTTTACTCTAGGTTCCTCAAACATCTCTTGATAGCTTGTTGACCAGAAATGCTGCTGAACTTAGCAGTATCCTCTCCACTGTGAAGTTTTAAAGATGATGAGAATTGTTGACAGATTTACTTTGTTTAGTCTCCTTTGGATGTGGTTGTGCACATCGAGCTCACTTGCAGCCTGGAGGTGTCAGTACAAAACCACTAATGCTTCCTGACGTCAAACATACACCCCACCCCTTCACTTCTGCTCTACGTTCAGTCAACTGCTTGAACGCTAACCTTTCTATACACGTTATTTTTTATTCTTTACTTAACTATGCTGACATCAACAGTGTTGTATAAGCAAAATTAATATGCATGGATTAGCCTTACTGTTTTTGTAGATCGCTGTTTTGATCGCTGAAAAATGGAACAAAAGGGACTTGCTATATGGCGGAAACCACACGCAAGATTCTTCTTTGTGGCAATTTTGCTGTGGTTTGAGAGAACGATTTGGGCTCAGATACAATGGTCAATTTCTGAAGAACAGAATGACGGTACCCTCGTTGGAAATATTGCAAAGGATTTAGGTATCGACCACAGAATCCTAAAGGAGCGAGGATTACGCATTGTATCAGGCTCGGCAGCGTCGCTTTTCAGGGTAAATCAGGATGACGGAGGGCTTTATGTGAACGGGAAAATAGACAGAGAGGAGGTCTGCGCGGGAAACAGCGCTTGTTTGGAAAATCTGAAAATTGTTCTTGAAAATCCACCGGAGATTCACTACGTATCAGTACATATTTTGGACATAAACGACAATGCTCCGAATTTCACTCAAAAAACAAAACATTTGGATATAGGAGAATCAGCCTTACCGGGCACACGATTCCAGCTCCAAGCCGCTCACGACCCTGATAGTGGCAGCAATTCTATTCAGAGTTATAAACTGAGTCACAACGACCATTTTCGATTAGAAGTCAAACACCGGGATGAAGACGGTAAAATTCCTATTCTGATATTACAAAAGCCGTTAGACAGAGAAGCTGCACAGATCATAAAATTATCATTAACTGCTGTAGATGGCGGAAAACCACCAAAATCTGGAACAATGGAAATAATCATAAATGTGCTGGATATCAATGATAACGCACCTGTTTTCACTGAAGATACCTATACTGTAATGCTGCATGAAAACGCGCCTATAGGTACAACAGTAATACAATTAAACGCCACTGATTTGGATGACGGCTCAAATGGCGAAATTGTTTATTCGATAAGTAATAATGTAAACAATAAATTACAAGAACTTTTTGAAATATCTCCGATCACCGGCGAAATAATTGTGAAGGGAGTTTTAGATTTTGAGGTCAAAGACAAATATGAGATTGATGTTCAAGCATCCGACAAAGGACTCGTACCAATGCTGTCAGACAAGACAGTGACCATAAAGATTGTAGATGTAAATGACAATGCGCCAGAGATAGAAGTGACATCATTTTCAAGTGCCATTCCGGAAGATTCCAGATCTGGGACTACAATTGCTTTGATAAGTGTATCTGATTCTGACTCTGGGGTCAACGGGAAAGTTTCTTGTTCAGTAACTGAAGACATGCCTTTCAAGCTTATTTCGTCCACACATGATAATATTTATTCTTTAGTTACATCGTCAATATTGGATAGGGAAATGGCATCTCAATACGATATTACATTAACTGCAAAAGACGCAGGGAACCCGCCACTGTCATCGATGAAGTCTATAACAGTACAAGTATTAGATGTAAATGATAATAGTCCAGAGTTTATCAATTCCCCATACACGTTTTATGTACTGGAAAACAATGCTCCAGGAACATCTTTGTTTTCTGTATTTGCTTTCGATCGAGACTCGGGTGAAAATGCAGCTGTCAACTATCAAATATGGAGAGATAATCTCAAAGAGAACAAGTACACATCGTTCATCAATGTGAATTCTGAAAATGGCGACATATACGCGCTAAAATATTTTGACTTTGAGACAGTAAAGACGTTCCAGTTCCACTTGCTCGCTACAGATTCTGGAACTCCGCCACTAAGCAGCAATGTCACAGTGAACGTGTTCATTCTGGATCAGAACGACAATGTTCCAGTGATCTTATATCCAGTCAGCGGTAACGGTTCTGCCGAGGGTGTTGAGGAGATTCCCCGCAATGTCAACGCAGGACATTTGGTGACTAAAGTGAGAGCCTATGACGCGGATATAGGATACAACGGCTGGTTATTGTTTTCACTGCAGGAAGTGAGTGACCACAGTCTCTTTGGTTTGGACCGCTATACAGGACAGATAAGGACTCTTCGCTCATTCACAGAAACAGATGAGGCTGAACATAAACTGGTCATACTGGTCAAAGACAATGGAAACATTTCACTTTCAGCAACAGCGACACTGATTATCAAACTTGTTGAGCCTAAAGAGGCTTTTGCAGCCTCTGATGTTAAAAACTCAGTAAAAGAAGACGGAGGAAATAACGTTACATTTTACTTGATCATTACTTTGGGTTCGGTTTCGTTTCTTTTTATCATCAGTATCATTATGCTCATTGTAATGCAGTGCTCCAAATCTACAGACTATTCCTCTAAGTATTTACAAGAAACAAATTACGACGGGACACTGTGTCACAGCATCCAGTACAGATCTGGCGATAAACGCTACATGTTAGTTGGACCCAGAACGAGTATCGGCTCTACTCTAGTTTCTGGCAGTAATGGAAATACTCTTGTGTTACCAAATCGCAGGAGGAGAACATCTGGTGAGGTAAGGAGGACTTATTTACAAAGGCAATTATTTAGTTTCTAGTGCGTACGCTTGTAAAGTATATGTCACTTCTCCTTTTATACTAGTAGGGCATGAACTTGGCCGTTTTCTTGCAAACTGATTGTTGCAGAAATGAAGGTGGAATACGCGTGATATATAACTTTTAGTTCAGCCTATTCCACAAAAAATGGCATTTGTTAGCGATTTCGTTTGTGATTTACATATTTTTGTGCCCCTAATTTTATTTATTTATTTATAATCAATTTATTTTTTATTTTTTTGTGAATCTTGGTTTATTTTATTATTCATTGAATAACCTATTAATAATGTTTGATCTTTATTCCGTTTTCATGTACTCATGTTATTTAACATTTTCCCAAATTATACAACACAAAGACCGCAGTAAGGGCGTGGCAGAAGACCTTAAATTCACCATAAATAAATCGATGTTAGACATAGAAACAGCGACCAGCAGTGAGCAGAGCGATCGGCAAGCGGATTTCGTCCGCTGAGTTAACATTCTGAATTAGCTTGGCTTTCAGGCCAAAGCAATCACGTCATTAAGAGGAGGATCGCGTGGAATGTTTGTAAATTATTTACATTTGCTTTTATCAACTTTCTCACTTAGGATATACAAAAATTTAAACATGATTTAGGCGAGAAAAATATTGACATAACGTTTAGGGGGTTAAATTTAATCATCATATATTAAATGACTCAGTCAAGAACGACAACAGAAGAATGCCAATGGCCACTAGTTGCTGACCGTGGTACTGGCATTAATCAGGTGTTGATTTTAAATTTAACGTAAAATTATTATTTACTGTCATACATGTTTTCCCTTGTTTGTTCCGCTGTTTGTTTGCTTACCTTCATTATTTTGTTCGTTAATAATTAGTTATTTTAGTTAGTTATTTCAGGTTTTGTTCTATATATTCCTTTCAAACTGCAAACGACAATGGCTGAACATTTAAAATGCTTTAATGGCAATTTCTTACTTCTAAAAATGCCCAATGCATTATACTTTCAATTCGCGAGGTGTCAGCATACAACTAGAGGAAGGTTGATGATGTATATATAAGACGGTTGTTGTGACCGCCCATTCAGTATCCTCCTATATTTGCAAAATATCAGACGGAATAGAGACTATGCTTAATTTTATAGTACGTCAGTCTGTTAATTGAGATATTATGGTCAAATCTTCGATTAACACGCAGTTATTTGTGGTAAATCGTCTGTGGAAGTGTTGTAACCGCTCAAAATGGAACAAAGGAGAGGAGCTACATGGCGAAGAGTACATGTACGGCTTGCTTTTCTAGCTGTATTTTTGCTGTTTACAAGAGTGGTATTGGCACAGATAAAATATTCTGTTTCTGAAGAGCAGAAAGACGGTACCCTCGTTGGAAATATTGCAAAGGATTTAGGAATTGACGCGAGAAGCTTAAGAGAGAGAGGATTTCGCATTGTGTCCTCCTCGGGGGAGTCAAGGTTTAAGGTAAATCAGAATGACGGGGCATTGTATGTTAGTGGAAACTTAGACAGAGAGACTGTGTGCGAGAAAAGCATATCGTGCACGATCAATCTCAAAATCGCCATGGAGAATCCACTGGAGATTCATTATGTGACTGTAGAAATTATAGATGTAAATGATCATGCTCCTGTTTTTACTGAAAAGGAAACGCTGTTAGACATATGGGAGTCAGCGTTACCCGGAATGCGTTTTCAGCTTCAGCCAGCTCGCGACCCTGACAGCGGATCAAATTCTATTCAAACGTATAAACTCAGTCAGAACGATCATTTCCGATTCGAAGTTAAAGATCGTGATGAAGACGGTAAAACTCCTATTCTGATATTACAAAAACAGTTAGACAGAGAATCTGCACAAAACGTAAAGTTATTATTAACTGCTGTAGATGGCGGGAAACCATCAAAATCCGGAACAACGGAAATAACTATAAATGTGCTCGATATAAATGACAACGCGCCTGTTTTTACTGAAGATTCCTATACTGTAATGCTGCATGAAAACGCGCCTATAGGTACAACAGTAATACAGTTGAACGCCACCGATTTGGATGACGGTTCAAATGGTGAGATTGTTTATTCAATAGGTAATAATGTAAACAATAAATTACGCGAACTTTTCGAAATATCTCCGATCACTGGCGAAATCATTGTGAAGGGAATTTTAGATTTTGAAGTCAAAGACAAATATGAGATTGATATTCAAGCATCCGACAAAGGACTTGCACCAATGACTTCAGACAAAACAGTGACGATAAAGATTGTAGATGTAAATGACAATGCGCCTGAGATAGAAGTGACATCATTTTCAAGTGTTATTCCGGAAGATTCTAGGTCTGGGACTACAATTGCTTTGATAAGTGTATCTGATTCTGACTCTGGGGTCAACGGAAAAGTTTCTTGTTCAGTAACTGAAGACATGCCTTTCAAGCTTATTTCATCCTCACATGATAATGTTTACTCCTTAGTTACATCGTTAGCACTGGATAGGGAAATGACATCTCAATATGATATTACATTAACTGCAAAAGACGCAGGGAACCCGCCATTGTCATCGATGAAGACTATAACTGTACAAGTATTAGATGTAAATGATAATAGTCCAGAGTTTATTAATTCTCCATACACTTTTTATGTAATGGAAAACAATACTCCAGGAACATCTTTATTTTCCGTATTTGCTTTCGATCGAGACTCGGGTGAAAATGCAGCTGTCAACTATCAAATATGGAGAGATAATCTGAAAGAGAACAAGTACACATCGTTCATCAATGTGAATTCCGAAAATGGTGAGATATACGCATTAAAAAGTTTCGATTTTGAGACAGTAAAAACGTTCCAGTTCCACGTGCTCGCTACAGATTCTGGAACTCCATCGCTAAGCAGCAACGTCACAGTGAACGTGTTCATTCTGGATCAGAACGACAATGTTCCAGTGATCTTATATCCAGTCAGTGCTAACGGTTCTGCTGAAGGTGTGGAGGAGATTCCCCGCAATGTCAATGCAGGACATTTGGTGACTAAAGTAAGAGCCTTTGACGCGGATATAGGATACAACGGCTGGTTATTGTTTTCATTGCAGGAAGTGAGTGACCACAGTCTGTTCAGTTTGGACCGCTATACAGGACAGATAAGGACTCTTCGCTCATTCACAGAAACAGATGAGGCTGAACATAAACTGGTCATACTGGTAAAAGACAATGGAAACATTTCACTTTCAGCAACAGCGACTGTGATCATAAAACTTGTGGAGCCCAAAGAAGCCTTTGCATCTTTTGATGTTAAAAACTCAGTAAAAGACGTAGAAGACAATAACGTTACGTTTTATTTGATTATTACTTTAGGATCGGTTTCATTTCTTCTTATTATCAGTATTATTGTGCTAACTGTAATGCAGTGCTCCAAATCTACAGACTATTCCTCCAAGTATTTACAAGAAACAAATTACGATGGGACACTGTGTCACAGCATCCAGTACAGATCCGGAGATAAACGCTACATGTTAGTTGGACCAAGGACGAGTATTGGTTCTACTCTAGTTCCAGGCAGTAATGGGAATACTCTTGTGATACCAGATCGGAGGAGGGGAACATCTGGTGAGGTAAGAAGGATTTACCTAGGGTTTATTCCAAATGATGTGCAAACAATGATACAAACAACCAAACAAACAACTAGCTAATTTTACTTTTAATTTTACTCAATAACGGTTCATTATAGTATGGGTCTACAGTGCATGCAATGTAGTCAATCAGTCATCCTATTTACACCAGAAGAAAGTGCACCAAACGCCAAGAAAAGAGAAAAAATCTAACCTATTTTTGCAATTCTCATTCGACCTACCGTGGGCATGTCTAAAAATATTTTTTTTGTGTTTATCTACGTATTTATGAAACCCATGTGTGAATGTATTTATGCCTGTCATAGTTCCCCCCACCAAATTCCACTCAATTCCTGTTAAAGAACTCAGACTCTTCTCATGAATGACCTGGTCAAGATCTGTTGTGGCAGAATCAGTTGCCAGAAAACATGCCATTATGGGACCGCTGACAGAATAGTGCCACCAGACACTCGTAGCTGTCCAAGGTACTAGTGTTAGGCGTGACAATTTTGCTGCTATTCTTTACTCTCTAATGAGTATATTGGTAGGCGAATGTTGGACATGGAGCTGTCAGGCAGGAGGCAAAGGGGAAGGCCAAAGAGGAGGTATATGGATGTAATAAACGAGGTTATGAAGCTAGTGGGTGCAAGTGTTGAGGATGTAGACGATAGGGATAGGTGGAGATATTTTAGGTGGATAGGTGGAGGTGATATTTTGCTGTGAATTTTGCACAATCATATCCAGTACAAAGAAATCATCTGCTGAACGGCTAAAAGACTTAACATTTCATGTGATTTGTACACTTGCATTGCAATAAAAGTTTAATTCGCGAGGTGTCACTATAGAACTAGAAGAATTTTCATGACGTAAAAATAAAAAGGCTGTTCTGCCCGCCCTCGTATATTTGCTAAATGTAACACGGAATGAAGTAAGAACATGTCTTAAGGCACTTTGTAATCCGGTATAGATAATATTATGGTCATATTTAGGATTAATTAGCATTCATTTGTTGTGGTTTTTAAGCGAACGTATTGTAACCGCTCAAAATGGAACAAAGGAGAGGAGATTCATGGCGAATGGTACATGTAAGACTTGCCTTCATGGCTGTATCGTTGTTGTTTGGAAGAGCGGTATGGGCACAGATACGGTATTCTGTTTCTGAAGAGCAGAATGATGGCACCGTGATCGGAAATATTGCAAAGGATTTGGGAACTGATGCAAGAAACTTAAGAGAGAGAGGATTTCGCATCGTGTCATCCTCAGGAGAGTCACTGTTTAAGGTAAATCAGAATGACGGAGCATTGTATGTTAGTGGAAACTTAGACAGAGAGACGTTGTGCGAGAAAAGCACATTGTGCACAATCAATCTCAAAATCGCTATGGAAAATCCACTGGAGATTCATTATGTCACTGTAGAAATTATAGATGTAAATGATCATGCTCCTGTTTTTACTGAAAAAGAAACACTTTTAGAGATATGGGAGTCGACGTTATCTGGAACGCGTTTTCAGCTTCAACCGGCCCACGACCCTGACAGCGGATCAAATTCTATTCAAACGTATAAACTCAGCCAAAACGATCATTTTCGACTGGAAGTCAAAGATCGTGGAGAAGGTGGTAAAATTCCCGTTCTTGTCTTACAGAAGCCCATAGACAGAGAGGTCATGCAAAGCATGAAAATGTTATTAACTGCTGTCGACGGTGGAAGACCCATCAAATCGGGAACAATGGACATAGCAGTTCGTGTATTGGACGTAAATGATAACATGCCCGTTTTTACCATGGATGTTTATTCTGTCCAGCTAAATGAAAACGCCCCTATAGGTACCACTGTCATACGAGTAAATGCCACGGATTTAGATGACGGCCCAAATGGAGAAGTTGTTTATGCATTTTCTAGCAGTGTTCACGGCAAATTGCGCAAAATGTTTGATATAGATTCGATCACTGGAGAAATTGCTGTGAAAGCACACATTGATTTTGAAGCAGCGAGTATATATGAAATTGACATAACAGCATCAGACAAAGGTACTGTACCACTGACAACAGATAAGAGTGTGATTATAAAAATAGTTGATGTCAATGACAATGCGCCGGAAATTGAGTTGACATCACTTTCAAGCTATGTTTCAGAAGACTCCAGACCTGGCACTACAGTTGCTTTGATAAGCGTGACTGATTTAGACTCTGGAATTAACGGGAAGGTTTTCTGTTCAGTTCCCGAAGATATACCATTTAAATTAATGCCATCTTCACAGGACAATATTTATTCATTAGTTACTACATCATTAATTGACAGAGAGAAGCAGTACGAATATGACATTGAATTAGTTGCCAAAGATTCAGGAGAACCGTCTTTATCATCAGTGAAACATTTAACCATCTTGGTATCAGATATAAACGATAATAGTCCAGAGTTTTCTCTATCTCCTTACACATTTTATGTTACAGAAAATAATATCCCGGGCATGCCGTTGTTTTGTGTTACGGCTTCTGACAGAGACACAAATGAAAACGCTGTAGTCCTCTATGAAGTAATGAAAGAAAGTGGCGACGATAATAAACGAATGTTTATGAATATAAATCCAGAAAATGGGTGTATTTACGCGTTAAAATCGTTCGACTTTGAAAGTGTAAAAACCTTCAATTTCCACGTGCTCGCTACAGACTCTGGAACTCCGTCACTAAGCAGTAACGTCACAGTGAATGTGTTTATTCTGGATCAGAACGACAATGTTCCAGTGATCTTATATCCAGTCAGCGCTAACGGATCTGCTGAAGGTGTGGAGGAGATTCCCCGCAATGTCAACGCAGGACACTTGGTAACTAAAGTGAGAGCCTATGACGCGGATATAGGATACAACGGCTGGTTATTATTTTCACTGCAGGAAGTGAGTGACCACAGTCTCTTTGGTTTAGATCGCTATACAGGACAGATAAGGACTCTTCGTTTATTAACCGAAACAGATGAGGCTGAACATAAACTGGTCATACTGGTCAAAGATAATGGAAACATTTCACTTTCAGCAACAGCGACCGTAAACATCAAACTTGTTGAACCCAAAGAGGCTTTTGCTGCGTCCGATGAAAAAAATGCAGTGAAAGAAGAAAAAGAAAATAACGTTACATTTTATTTGATCATTACCTTGGGATCGGTTTCATTTCTTTTCATCATAAGTATCATCGTTTTGATTGTAATGCAGTGCTCCAAATCTACAGACTATTCCTCCAAATATTTACAAGACACAAATTACGATGGGACACTGTGTCACAGCATCCAGTACAGATCCGGAGATAAACGCTACATGTTAGTTGGACCAAGAACGAGTATCGGTTCCACTATAGTTCCAGGCAGTAATGCAAATACTCTTGTAATACAAGATTGCAGGAGGAGAACGTCTGGTGAGGTAAGATGTAATAAAGTATAAAAGCAAATTCATTTATAACGATTACTTTACTATGGCGAATGTAGGCATACTTTCTCACTGTAACATGCGTGAGTTTGTGCGTAAAGATATGGCACAAAATTATTCTTGACTATGAGCTAGATACAGGATAGCATACTTATACTTATTTTTACATGATGTCTTTTCTTATTTTGGTGGAAACTTTAATAACGGCATTGTAGAAAATCTCTGTTTCTCTGTCCTTCTCAGGAACTCAGGGACTCATGAACACGGGACGCGTATTGAATGACACTTCCCAGAATACTTGCTGAAACGTTCTTTTACTAAATCACATAATTTCTGAAACTTTTACTATTTAAATAGATCCTAGATCTAAGCAGTTAATTGAATTGCTTCTCAATTTCCAAACAAAGGGAACACCGATAATGTTGAAGATTTAATTGGTTACATTGTTTTCTTGCAGTGAACTATGGAATCGCACGGGGTCAGTGTAATCTAAATGAATGCACCTCACAGATTTGGCTCCTTAGCTGGCTGTTTGTACCGCCTCACCGTTGGTAAAAATTTTATAGTATGCCGCGCCTCACGGTCTGTGAGGATTGTTTTCACTCTATCCATATCTGATTACTACTTGGTTCATCCAGATTTATTTAAGAGCAATAATATGGCTTCACCCTCAGTGGACTGTGTCTGTTAGCGTGGTCGGACACTGCACTAATTTTCTTTGAAAATGGAACAAAGAGGATCAGCATCATGGCGAGTGTACCTTATACTTTTTGCACTACCGCTGCTATTTTGGAGAGTAGCACTGGCGCAGATAAAATATTCCATACTAGAAGAGCAGGAAAACGGCGCCATGGTAGGAAATATCGCAAAGGATTTGGGTCTTGATCACAGAAGTCTAAAGGAGCGAGGATTTCGTGTCGTATCAGCTACAGGAGAATCTCTGTTCCATCTAAATCAGGATGATGGCGTTTTGTATACTACAGGGAAAATAGACAGGGAGGAGGTATGCGAGAGAATTAGCGCATGCTTGATTAATATAAAAATCGCCCTTGAAAATCCTTTAGAGATTCATTATGTAGTGGTTGAGGTTGTGGACATAAACGATCATGCTCCGATGTTTCCTGAGATAGAAAAGCGTTTGGAAATCTCCGAAAACGCTGTGTCTGGTTCACGCTTTCAGATACAAGCAGCACGCGATCCAGATAGCGGGATGAATTCTGTACAAATGTATAAAATCAGTCAGAATGAACATTTTCGAGTCGAGGTTAAAGACAGAGGATCGGATCGAAAGATCCCGTTTCTAATTTTACAAAAATCGTTAGACAGGGAAACTAGTCCTAGTCTTAAACTCCTCCTCACAGCGTTGGACGGCGGAAAACCGCCAAAATCGGGGTCTTTGGAGATAACTATAGATGTATTAGATATAAATGACAACATTCCGGTTTTTACTAAAGACTCGTATTCCTTGAAGCTTAGCGAAAACGTGCCCATAGGTACAACGGTTGTGCAGGTAAATGCAACTGACACAGATGATGGTGTAAATGGTGAAGTGTTTTTCATTTTTGGCCACGATGTAGACAGTGACTTGCGCAAACTTTTTGATCTGGATCCAGTCACAGGCGAAATAGTTGTAAAAGGACAAATCGATTTTGAGGAAAAAGACCACTATGAAATTGATATTCAAGCATCGGATAAAGCAATTGCACCACTGACAGCCGATAAAAGTATACTAATACAAATTGTTGACGTAAATGATAACGCGCCGGAAATTGAAGTGACGTCATTTTCGAGCACAGTACCAGAGGATACGAAGTTGGGTACTACAGTTGCGTTAATTAGTGTGAGTGATTTAGATTCTGGTTTAAATGGAAAAGTGTCCTGTTCTGTACTTGAAGAAATACCTTTCAAGTTAATGCAGACCTCACAGCATAACATTTATTCATTGACAACTGCATCATTACTTGACAGGGAGAAAATATTACAGTATGACATTACATTAGTAGCACAAGATGCAGGTCAGCCAGTATTATCATCATTTAAATCTATCACTGTTCAACTATCTGATGTAAATGATAATAGTCCAGAATTTTCTCTCAACCCATACATCTTCTATATTACTGAAAATAATGTACCGGGCACATCCATGTTCTCTGTATCTGCTAGTGACCGTGATTTAGATGAAAATGCCATGATTTCCTATCAAATTCTGAGGGACACTACTGATCAAAACAAGTATACATCCTTTCTAAACATAAACCCTGAAAATGGAGAGATATACACACTGAAAAGCTTTGACTTTGAAGCAGTTAAAGCATTCCACTTTCATGTTGTTGCTACAGATTCTGGAAATCCATCATTGAGCAGTAATGTAACAGTAAATGTGTTTATTCTGGATCAAAATGATAATGTTCCAGTGATCTTATATCCAGTCAGCGGTAACGGTTCTGCTGAAGGTGTGGAGGAGATTCCCCGCAATGGCAATGCAGGACATTTGGTAACTAAAGTGAGAGCCTATGACGCAGATATCGGATACAACGGCTGGTTATTATTTTCACTACAAGAAGTGAGTGACCATAGTCTCTTTGGTTTGGATCGCTACACAGGACAGATAAGGACCCTTCGCTCATTCACCGAAACAGATGAGGCTGAACACAAACTTGTCATATTGGTCAAAGACAATGGAAATATTTCACTTTCGGCCACTGCAACTGTGATTATTAGGCTTGTGGAGCCCAAAGAACCTTTTGCAGCTTCCAATGTCAAAAATGCAGTCAAAGAGGAGGGGGATAATAATATTGCATTTTATTTAATTATCACTCTGGGTTCAGTTTCAGTGCTTTTTATCATCAGTATCATTGTGTTAATAGTAATGCAATGCTCCAAATCTACAGACAACCTTTCCAAGTATTTACAAGATACAGCTTATGATGGGACACTATGTCACAGCATCCAGTACAGATCCGGAGATAAACGGTACACATTAGTTGGTTCCAGGATGAGTATCGGTTCTACTATAGTTCCTGGCAGTAGTGGAAATACTCTAGTGGTACAAGATCACAGGAGGAGAACATCTAGAGAGGTAAGACATTGTTTAGTGTAGACCTGATAAAATATACAAAATATTTTTTTGTTATGGACTCATTAAAACATTTAAGCTTTTTAAATTAATTATAGCGACACCAGATGTAGTAAGTATTCTAATCAGCATTTGTAACAAATATTTGCGGTTGTGAAATCTTTCTTGGTATTTGCATTCTAAAAAAATATCCTAAAAATAATTACAGTAAAATACTGGCAGCTTTGATTGCCAGTATTTTACTGTATATTTACAGTAGCACTACCATAATTCATTTCAATAGGTAATTGCTGCAAAATGTATTACCATACATTACTGTAAAATATTAGGTTTACAGTAAAATGCTCTTGACTACAGCTGTCAGTACTTTTACAACTGTAATTTATTTGAACAATTTGCTGTAAAATGTACTACAGTATTTTATAGTAGAATATGAGGTGTAACACAATGTATGCATATAGACAGCATTTTCTAACTAGGGTACTGTACCACCACTTACCACACATTTAAAAGTACACTGAGCTGCAGACATACTGTTAACAGGGCAATTTCTGTGTTCGACAATTAAGAGCTAAAATGATCAGCTCTGCTGTATTAAAAATGCACAGCTGAAACAACAAAAGAGAATAAGGCAAAAGTGACATTTCTAAGGAAGGGAACAGTTATTTAAAGGCAGCAATGTGCAATAAATTGCAGTCGATTAACATGTTTAGAAAAAAAAATAATGGTAAATAACTAATATCTGAAAATGCATTCTTTTATACTGCCAGATGCTTAATTGATGTCAGTGCTGGGGAGTGAAGCTACTAGCTTAGCTAAACTGTCCAGTAGCTTAAGGTAGTGATGTTATAATGTGACCAGACTCTGCTTAGCTAATTCCATAAACCTTCCATGAAATCTAACATTTAAAACCACGACTTTGTTCTAGAACTCTGCTGAATACACATCCTGATTACCTATGACCAGATCTCAGGGTGCTGATATAACTGCATTCCCTCTTGTGTGATATTGCGTAATATCTCACAAAAGTTATTTTAATTTCTTAGTATGATGTTATTTACCTTTATGTTGCATTCAAAAATGATGGATGGATGGTGATTGTTAAAGGTGATTGTGGTATATAGAAAAAAAGAAAATGCTGTATATTACTGTGAAATTTTACGGTTGTTAGTAATCAATCTTGATTTTGACTCCAGAAAAGGTCTTCTTTTATTATATTTGCTGACTCATTCTGTTTGTTTTATTATACTTTATTTCCCTCCTTTTTAGTGCCCCAGCTATCAGGGTTTTTTATTCTTGCTTGATTGTGTCTTTGCTTTGTGGTCGAAATCCGTCTTAATTCAAAAGGTAAAATCACAGAGGTGTGATTTTAAAAATTTTGCTCAGGAATGAGCACAGAGAGAGGCACTTCCCCTTTCTTTGCTCTCTTTGTATACAGTGTTTCTCATGCACTTTCTTGAATTTTGCCACTCCTACAAAGAAACAGAGGCAAAAACAAAATATAAAACTAATCACAGCCAGTTTCTTGTCAGTTGAAGGGCCTGGGCCAAGGTCAGAGCAAAGCTGCAGACAAAGGCAACAGTTAGAACGTTCTGTACAAAACAAGATAAGTAACAGCAGGCATGTCTGTGGTAGCATAACAGCATTATACTGGGTTATAAGCAGTAAAGCTCTTTAGTGTAAATTCATATCTGTGTTCATGATTGGTAAAAAAGTACAAAAGATTATTTTTTTCCATTACAGCTTCCTGATCTTTTATTGAGAAAGAAAGACATTTACTCAGGCACATACACAGCATAATACACAATAGAAGAGCAATGCAGTACTAGGAAATGTCTAGGCCCTACTTCTCCTGCCAGTTTGCAAGCTATTCTGGTAGTTAGTTCTTTTGGTAATATCTTTATGATTTTTCTAATATCAATATCTTGCTGTCTCAAATGAGTAATAATTTACTAGTAATTTACTGCTTTTTGTTAAAAACATTAGGTTTTGTTGGTCTTTTCAATAATTATAAAAAAGAACAAAGTAAGATTTTTTAAGTTTTTTTTACTTAAAACAGGTGACTGCATTTTCAGAAAAGAATAGCTATTTTATTTTATAAGTGAGTAAGGAAAAATTTAAATAACATTTATTACAATTTAATGAAAAAAAACAGACTAGTTTAATAGTAAAAGTGTCTTTTTAGTTTATTATATAATAAATGATATAAATGCAAAAGGTTTTATATTTTTTAACAGTATAACCTTCTGGAAGAAAATATGATTTTCCCTATTGAATTATGTAAACATAATATTTTTTTGCTCGATTCTAATCATTGGCATATCTGATGATTATCTATTATTGTTTAGAGCTTCTGTTACTGTCTGTTCAGAGTTTCACCTGTTCTCCCTGTGTTTGGGTGGGTTTCCTTTGGATTCTCTGGTTTCCTTATATTGTGAAAAAATGTGCAGATAAGAGGGCTGATTATGCTAATTACATTTGGTGTGAATGAGTATATGAGTTCATGGTGCATGGTGTCCTGTGATGGTCAGGTATTACATCTGAATCAATTCTCACTCTTTACACATAGTCCAAAAACATAAATCCAGCCCTGACTGGTTGCATAAAGTAAATTAATGAATACGTAAAGTAAATGATTGGTATTGCTGCTGTGTAGAAAATTATATTGTCATAAAACATTCGGAATCTCTTATTTTAAAGATGCTGTAGAGCTATCTATCTCATGAATAACAGTACTGAATCTTCTATCTGTGTAGAAGTGGTAAAAATACAGCCCCCCTCCCCCTTCAGCACATACATACACATTCGGTCTCTCTCTCCCTCTTATTCCCTTCATTTGACTCAGTCTTGGCTCAGCCTCACCTCCATTGTTCTCTTTCCTCCCTGTTTGCTCTGCTACTTTTTCAGATTTTTTAATATAGCCCTTAATTTAGTGAATACATTAATAAAAAGGATCTGTTTGAAAGGATAATGGTTATGCAGTCTGTAGTCCTGAGAGCTTTATCCAGTGGGAGGCTCAGCAGTACTTTTATCGCTGCTACTGCAGTTTCTATGGTCTCCACTGCAGCTGCAGTATCTGGACTCTTACCTCAAGAAGGTTATAGTCTGCTGTATTGAATCAGTTGCTGTGGTAGCCAAAACTGACCCTCTAAGCTCTTTTGTATATATATATATACAATGCTCTATATATATGCTCTATATATGTATATATATATATGCTCTATTTTGTATATATATATATATATATATATATATATATATATATATATATATATATATATATATATATATATATATATATATAATACGTACATTACGTACATTACATCATGCACATAACAAACAGATTATGATGTTTTTTTGTGCAGATTGTGCTTTTTCCACATAAACCATTTAAGCATCTTTAAAAAAAAAGAGAGACCGCTGCACTAGAAATGAGGCAGATTTGATTATTTATCATTTTTGTTTGTTGTTTTTTTTCCTGTGCTTTTGCGAAATCCAAAAACATTATTGCTCTGTATTTGCATGGTTAACAAAGAGTGTCATGATAACAGTACTCTGTAACAATTAGTGTCGCTAAACTGTAGCTAATGCTGACTTTTTTGGGCAGTAGCAGACTTTATATGAACAATAGGAATTATGAGCATGTTTGTATATGAAAATGTCTACTGAGCTACATCTATATGATTTGAAAGTATTCATGGATCCTTTATTGTTTTGTGTATCCCATAATCTTGTGCATTAACACCAGTGCAGCAGCCAGATTGGTGAAAATGTATTTGGAATACACCAGTGGAGAAGATGAAGTACTGCATTGTAAGGCATTGATCAATGATACAGCACAAGCAAGCAGTGGATGCAAATGCACAAAAGAGCCAATAACTCAAAGAAGCATGAATTAAAGACACTATGGAAAATAAGCAATGATATTAAACACGCACACACACACACACACACATTGAATCAGAAGAAGAAAAACTGATTAAGAACCAAAATGTTGATAGCAGGTCTTAAGGGATGTGTACATTGCAAAATGTGCTCTGATACTACAGAGGTGCCAGTAAATATACTATTATATAAATACAATAAGTATATAATATATAAATGTACTATTACTATAATTAGTATCTATTATTAGTATTACACTATTCTTCTTTTTGATCTGATGTATAGTGATCACCATAAAAATAAATCAAATAAATAATAAGATACATCATTAACTGGTTCAAAATGATTATATAAAATAGCATGCTTTAAATCTGAATAATATGGCCACTGAAATATTATACTCTAGTATTCATTTTTGTTTTTTTGCAAGATTATCATATAACAATGTGGCACAGTGCTGCAGTGAAAGCATTGCCATATAAGGGACTGTGCTTTGTTCCTGAGCTCATGTTACTGTCTGTGCACATTTTCACATGTTCTTTCAATGTCTGTGTAGGTTTCTCCAGGTTCCCATACCTCCCAAAACATTTCAGTGTGGACTGTTGATTCTCAGTTGGCTCCAGGTTTTAACGACCATGCAGATGTGTGTGTCTGGGTGTGTGCATGTACAGTGCCATTCAATGAACTTGCATTGCATCCAAGGTGTATTTCCACTTCACATCTAATATTTCTACGGTAGGCTCCGATGATAAAGAACAAAAGTGCTTAATGAAGATCAGTGAATGAATGAATGAATGAATGAATGAATGAATGAATGAATGAATGAATGAATGAATGATTATAAAAGAACTATGACAGAACTTTAGACAGCGTATAAAACGTATTCTCAGTGATTTATTGGAGTAAAGCATACATGAAGACAATGAAGGCTGTTACATTATAGCAAAAGTTTGTTGGTTAGAAGACACATCTAAGAAAGACATCTAATATTGATTAGTCATGGTTGACATGACTGATAAAAAATGTGTAGGCATGGGCTGAATGTGAGCAGGTGGCTAGTGTCCATGGTGCTGAACTGATGAAATGGATGACCACATTGACATATGTGAGTGGGCTTGGTGATGTACTTGATAAAGCCTTACATCATAATGAGTGTTATGTTAACATGATACTAAAATTCAGAAGGGTTGTCAAGACAACAGAACAGATTTATTGTCTGTATTATGATTTAATACTATATGCTGTTGGCAGCACAGTGCTGCACCTAGTAGCATTATTGCTTCACTTGCCCTTCACTATTGCTTCATTATTGCAACCATCTTGGTTTGAGCTTGGGTTTCTGTCTGTGTTTCTGTACTTGCTCTCGTGTGTCCATGTTGTGGCCTTTCTGGTTGTCATGTTTCCTTCCACCATGCAAATGCATTCCACTAAGTAAAGCAGTTATGGTAAATTATTTCAGGTCAATCTTACATTTGTTATTTTATTTCAAAATGTGGTATAACACAATCATTAACAATTTAGTTTAGTAATAATTTAGTTGAATATATTATTTTGAGTCTGATGGGTCCATTACAGCTTAACAGGGTCAGGTCTGTGGCCTTTATAGAAGCAGTTTTACTGTTCAAAATAAGATTTGAGGTTTAAGATTTACACACAGGACATGAATTATTGGAATTAGTTTTCAGCTTTGATGGGTATTTGACATGCTGTAGGTCAGGTCATTCGTCTGGTGGCTCAGTTCTGTTTAGTCACATACACATGATTTAACATTAGGTATGAATAAAAACATGGATTAAATGTAGCCCTCCAATGGCCACCTAGTTGTTTTAACAGCCATTATATGTACCATATTCTATTCATAAAACTATTAATGCCTCAAAAATCAGAATATCCTTTAAGGAGTCAAATAGATTACATTTGCATACAATGTATACTAAAGGACAGAGTGCAATTAATTGCTAATAACAGTTTTTTTTATTTATTTTTTTATAATTTAGTGTAGCTCAATGACATAGCAAGAAGGAATAAGTAAATAGATAACAACACATTTTAGATTTTTAGAACATGAGACTTTGGTGTAGAGGAATTAAAAGGGTGAATAGAAATATAACTTGCAGGACAGCATACAAAAATAGTTGAAGTTATAGAAGTGTAAAAATGGTGTGGGATGTTTGTAGCATGCGGGGGGGTGGGGGGGCAGGAAGTATATAAACACAGATTGAGTTGGCGGGAAGAGTTGTGACTCATCCGTGTGATCTGTCTGTAATTATATGAATGTGTGTGTGTGTGTGTGTGTGTGAGAGAGAGAGAGAGACAGAGAGAGAGACAGAGAGAGAGAAGCAGGTTTCGTAACTGCAACAGCCTGCAAACCAGCTGGAGATAGAAGCTATTTTAAACAAAAACTCAAAACCAAACATAATCTTATGCAGGAGTCACAAACATCTCTCTCTTTCTCTTGCGTGTGTGTGCGTGTGTGTGTGTGTGTGTTGATGAAATGCTTAAATAGGAATCTAGAGTCAAAAATACTTCCGATATGTATACAATGCATTAAGGGAAAATTTGTCATGGTGTCAGAGAGTGCAAATGATCATTACTAGAGAAGAGCAGGCCTTGGTCCAGCTGCATCTTCGGAGGAGGCAATATCTGTCCTGAGGGAAATGTGTTAACAAGAGGAAGAGGAGGAGAGAGAGGATTCTTATTGTTGAGATTGGTTCTCTGTCTCTTGCTGGCATTTTGTTGATGTACTGGGGCTCTTCCAGTTCTACCTGTGAATCATAAGTAAGGGTTATCATAAGTTAATAAGTAATTCTCATTCATGCCTGATTTTTTTTCTTGCTTGACAGAACAGTCTACAAGAGAACTACCTGGCATATTCATAACACTTGTACAAATTGATTCATAGTTACTTCTCTTGAATATTTAGGAATTATATGGATCAGTTGCAGCTGGTGCTATTTTTTTGTGAGGGGGTTAAACAAACTTAAAATAAAACTGTTAGTAATGCAGGACTGTAAATAGCTATTAATCAGGTGATTGTGTATAATTACTGCTAAGATATAATATTGAAAATATTACTGTTAAATCAACAGTTAAGCATGCAATAAATGTACTATTAATCAGTGAATTTGAGTTCAATGTGGGTTTATTATCAGTAATGAAGTAATGAGGGTAATCATTAAACACACACACACGCACACACACACTGAAATGCTGCCTAATCACAGGGCAGTGGCACAACTTGAAAAGAAATTTTGCTCTCCTTTTTTTCTTCCAGATACAGTTTCCAGATACAATTTCTCAATAACCTTCTGGTTAAAGTCAGTCATCTCAATCACCAGTCTGTTTTCCATTGACAGCATGGCCAATGCATTCAATAAGAAGGGCTGAAAAAACACAGTGTAAGATTGACTGTTAAAGTGTATTTTTGTAACAAGAGAACCAAATTTTCTTTCATCTGGAGATATTTTGCTTGCTTCCACATTACTCAGTACCTGTCCGTTAACTGACAATCTGCTGGACCTACATACACACTCTTTTGTCAGGCGCTCCACACACGTGTATGAACGAAATACAGTTTTGGTTGTTTTATTTTAAATAAATGATAATATGACTAACAGTGAAATAGTACAACTAAATGATTTTATTTCATTATTAAAATATATAATTATGGTTAACATGTTAAAGTGGCATTCTTCTCTGGCTAACATTAAGGAGGCGGTGCCCCAGCACCCCCTATTGACTGGCCGCCACTGATGTGGATGTCAACTGATTGCAGGAGTTTTTTGTGTGTTGTACAAAAGGACAAAAGGGGGGAATTGTGATGGAAAATTTTAACGGAGGAAATTCTGCACTTCTTTGTACGTGACAAAAATTATTTGTGACTAGAAGTTTTTTGTGACCAGAGATTGTTTGGGTGACTTGTTAGAGGGTCAGAATGTGCTGGAGATGAGATGGTGAGACTCAAGTCTAAAAATCAGCTTCAGCAGACCTTGTAATGTTGTCCTGATCAGGTGTTATAATGTAGCTAATGTGTGGCAATGTTTTTCTTTCTTTCTTTCTTTCTTTCTTTCTTTCTTTCTTTCTTTCTTTCTTTCTTTCTTTCTTTCTTTCTTTCTTTCTTTCTTTCTTTCTTGCTGTGTTTGAATCAGGTTTATAAAAACTCATTGTAACAAATGATTGGGCCTCTTTGAGATTTTCTCTGAGAACGTTGGGTCCTGTTGCGCAGCAGTACAAATAAATTGTGAACCTTTTTTACTCTTGCATGTGCCAGCCAGTGTTCTCCAAACATCCACAAAATGACTGTGTCATCATATTTTCTAGTGAACAATGAGCTGCAGAAGTCCCACCTTGGTGCTTGTTGTTTGTTTGAGCAGATATCTGCTGTGATTGGTTTAAGTAATATTTGTGCATCTTATTTGATTTGTTAGTTTTATTTTTGCAAAAATGTTGATATATATATCCCCATACATACTGAGATCCCTCCTCCAGTCCACTATCTCCACTGAAAAGCCAAAAAAGTGTCTGTGGCTTCTGCTGTCGACCATGACTTTGCAGCTGTTCCCCCTACAAATAGTTAGAAATCTAACTAAAACACCATGTTAAAAAAACACTCAAGTGACAATTATCATAATCATATTATAATCATACCCTGTACATTGCTAATGCTACAAGTCTACCAGTGTTTTTCTTTGTGTGTATGTAAAATAGGAATTTGTGGAGGTGGTTTTTACTATTCTTTCTACATTTCTGAGTTTTACAGGTACTATAGGTTTTATACACACGATATTCACAAAATATAAATTACTTTTAATAATATGAAGAATTTAAAAAGTATTTGAAGGTGCTGTTTCCATGGGAGAGCAAAAGTGCAACACAATTTCTAATTTTTTGCCTTATTTATCTCGTCTCAAAAAAGTCTAAGGTTAGTTTTAGGGTGAGTTTAACAGATAAAAAGATTATTATTAAGTCATAATATTAAACAAACATTATTGAATGTTTAACCGTTTTGTTCTTTCATGTATATATATTTTTTATATTTTAACATTAATTGACCTTTAATAAAGAGATCACTGAAACAAGGTGCAATTTTTGTTTGATTAGAAAAGAAAAAGAAATTAAACAAAAGTCTGTTTTATAGATATCAGTATGTTGGAGTGGGATGTTAAATGTACTTTGATTTATAAATTGGAAGAGTGTGATACTGCAGGGAGCTTTTATCTGAACTCAAGCACTAACAACACATGACTCTTTTGTGCCAGAATGTAATTTCTTTACTTGACCCTTTTTTGACCAACAAATTACTGGTTGCAACAAATCATACTGTGACATACTGTAATTGCTATATGTTAGCGGTCACAGTATGTCAGGATGCTATTTGACTACATCATAAATCATTAAGCTTTGGGCTTAATTCTGACAATGACAAAAGTGCCAGGGTACCTCAGAGGGATCTTACTGACCTTCAGTAAGAGTAAGTTGTGGCCATACACAGCACTGGCATGGGTATGAGGTATACAAGGGGCTCATGTAAGGAACTACAGCAGTGACGGCAAAAACTTCTTATAGATCAGAGTGTAATATGAGGAGTGTATTAGGAGTTATCAGTGCTAAAGATAGCAGTATGTTGCACTGATGAGTAATACAGGATGAAACAGCAGAACAATAAACATTCTTGTTGGCTTATTGGGGAACTGTGTTTTAAACCAGAGACTGCCAAGTGTGTGCTTTATTTGTTCATGTTTTTGTCCAATAAGGATATTTGAATTTCTCAGATTGGGACCTTGTTATTGGTCAGTACATATAAAATTGTGTTTTTCTTTTGCCAGAAAAACTTGGAGAAATGATTTTAAGTTGGATCAGTGAATGGGATTCTTCAGCAGCATAATGCTGAAGATGAGAACTGAATACTTGTTTTTCATGTTATTTTAATTGGCAGGAACAGTGTGCTGCAAGTTGCACATGAGATCTGTTGTCTTTAATAGGGTGTTGTTGAGGGTACTGGAAGGTAAAGTGTGTCTAATCTTTAAATAGGTAAGTGTATAAATTAAAGATGTTTTAAAAATTTAGAATCCTTCCATCTCTATTTGCTCCTTTATTCTTACACTCACACAATCTTTCACTTACAAGTGTGTTTATCGAAGCAATCTGAAATGTAGGACACTTTATAATTCAGTTAATAATTCAGTTTGCCCACAGATTGCTTTCTGTCATTTCGCTGAATTATGGCTGAATTCACCTTCCCTGTGTCTTGCTTTCCTTTTGCATTTCCTTACTTGGTTAACCTCACACTTATAGAATTATTATTAATTGTTTTTTTTTCCATTTTAAACTGGACCTTTTATAAATTCTATATACTCAATATTACCTGATTAAAAAATTAATACAAAATATCAAATGAAATGTTCAAATATATATTTGAGGAAATGTTCAAGAAAGTGAAATGTGAATATTAAATGTCTTTAGTGGATGTAGTTAAAATGTATGATTAGCATCCATATTTACTGAATGGAAAATTGTGATAGGTTCAGGGAGGAACTGACAGCATTTTGCTGGCCCTCACCAAGATAAATTGTTTCTGAGATTATGGTTGTTGTTAGATTTGGAATTAGATTTTAGAATTAATTTGTTGCATTATTAATTATATAACAGTATTGTAAGACAAGGTGTGTCAGTGTGTGTGTCCTGGCTTCCTGCAGCTACTTGCAGAGAGATCTGTGTGTGTGTGTGTGTGTGTGTGAAGACCCATGTCCTTGTGTTTTAAAAAAATAGAGCGTGAAATAGGAATAGAGCATGAAAAGTGGAGCTAAATGATAAATCATAGGAGTGATGGAGGAATATTGTTACTATTGGACTAACAGCACAATAACAATGAAAATGTAATTTTGAGACATTTATGTATACCATTTGTACTATATTTTATTCCACTGTTTCAATATGACTTTGAAGTTAAATGCTTCATTGTGGTAAACAAATGTTTGACTAGAAAAGTATTCTAAAAGTATCGGAGAAGTATCCTGTTGTACATAAACTGTTAATTATTAATATATCAGTGAACTAGCTTTTAAAGATCACCAACCATGTAAATGTATTATTGTGGCACACTTTCATTTTAGCCACTGATAGCACAAAATTCAGCTTTATTAGACTGAATTATCACAAGTGATTAAAAGCCAACGCTGTGTTCACATCATTCAGAATTAAACTGCTGTTATACAAAAGCTTAAACTCATAACCTGAAATGATGACCTACATTCCTGCAAAGCAATAGTTTTATTGGTTAACACTATAGGCTTTTGAAATGTTTTGACTGTTTCTCTGGATTGAGTCCATCAGTGCCATTTTGACATTCAATTTGCCTGGGTGAACTTTGTTGTCTTCCTCAAGTGTTTTGTTGTTAATCTCATTATGAATGTGTGCTAGTTATCCCAGTGGTGCTGTTGTGCACAGAGTGCTTAGATTAGTCACATTATCATAACTGTAGGGGACACTAATCTAATGGGATTCTAATAGGATTAGAGTGTAGAATCATAATGTTTCTAGCAGTGAGAAAAGAAGACAGATAATTTTGCTGTTCAGGCACAGAGGTGCATAGTAGTTAAACGCAGTGTATCAGATTAAAATAAGAGTTATTTTTACCTTTATTCAACTTCATTGTCATTGTGCAAAGTTCATGTACAAAGTCAGTGAAATGCAGTTAGCATCTAACCAGAAGTGCATAGTGGTATATTTACAATAAATTACAAATAGATATACAGCTATGGGGGGTAGAGGGTGGGTGATATATACAGGAGGAGTAGATGACTTATGCACAGGGATGCAATAATTATTATAAACAGTAGTCTTTATATGTATGAACGATATACAGTAGTAAAACGTGTTAAATATATATATTTATATATGCAGAATAGGGATGAAATACATCCCTCATCAGGCATAACATTATGAGCACCTGCCTAATGTTGTGTTGGTCCCCCCTTTTGCTGCCAAAACAGCCCTGACCGGTTGATACTGTGGTATCTGGCACCAAATTGCGAGATGGGTCCTCTATGGATCGGACTTGTTTGTTCAGCACATCCCACAGATGCTCGATTGGAATGAGATCTGGGGAAATTGGAGGCCAGTTCAACACCTCAAACTTGTTCTTGTGCTCATTAAACCATACCTGAACCATTTTTGCTTTGTGACATGGTGCATTATCCTGCTGAAAGAGGCCACAGCCATCAGAGAATACCGTATCGTCTAGCCATCTCAATTTGGCCCTTGTCAAACTCGCTGAAATCATTGTGCTTTCCCATTTTTCCTGCTTCTAACACATCAAATTTGAGGACAAAATGTTCACTTGCTGCCTAATATATCCCACCCACTAACATGCCATGATGAGGAGATAATCAGTGTTATTCACTTCACCTGTCAGTGGTCATAATGTTATGGCTGATTCATGTATACAGTAGTGCAAAGATCGCATTATAAGTTATGTGTTGTCCAAAGATGCATAGTGGATAAGAAAAGCAAGTAAATGTAAACATTGCAGAGTAATCATCTGTTCAGTGTGGAAACAGCTGTAGGGAAGAAGCTGTTCCTCAATTTATTTGTGTGGGAACTGAGGCACCAGTAGAACCTTCCTGATGGGAGGAGGGTAAATTGTCCATTATTAGGTGAGAGGTGTATTTGATCATGCCTTTTGCCCTCTGCAGACAGTGCTACTTGTAAATGATTCTGATAGTGGATAGCTGGGTACCAATGATACGTTTGGAATAGCTGGGTACCACCACCCACCACTGAAGGGATTTTCAGTCTGTTATATAAAAGTATATTTCTGCTGCACATTCCTCATCCTTTCACTTTTTTTCACTGAACCTTCCACTATGGCTTTACTGGCACTACCTTCATCTCTTAATCTGGGTCATGCTTTTTAAAAGGACAGCTCTTAACTGAACAGTATGGAATTGTTTGATGCAGTATTCTGACAGGACGGAAAAAAATCTAAATCTAATCTAATTCTAAACCTATGAATGGCATGCATGACATACTAATACACAGTTCATGCCATCAGTTATTTATCAGCTACTGTTAATAAGGTGAGCCAAATGTTCTTCACAGTTTGTGTGTTCAGTTGTGTTTTATTAGGTATTCAGTAGTCAAACGAAATTGATTCACATTTACAAATGCATGTGAAGGGACTGCATGTGACTTCTCATGTGAGGAGTTAGGTATTGTAGTGTACTGTACTACTATAGTACTGTAGTGAGTTTGTTAAAGTAATATCTTAAATCTAAGAATGGTGGGTATTCCAATAAGCAACAGTGATTTCATTGGAATTTACGCTGCTTATTTTGTCCCTTATATTATATTTATTTACTCTGCTTATTTTGTCCTATATATATTATATTTACATATTTATATTTATATATAAATACAATATATATATTGTCCCTTATGACCTTTCTTTTTTTTCCCTTTTTTTTCTCTATGCATCCGCAGAGCACTCTGCAGGTAAGAGCATTTTACATTTATAAGTGGTGTAGTTTACTTTCTGTGTTCCTAAGTTCATCAGTAGACCTGTAATCATGTCTGAAAAGTTCCAGAGCTTTATATATATATATATATATATATATATATATATATGTATATATATATATATATATATATGTATATGTATATATATATATATATATATATATATATATATATATATATATATATATATATATATATATATTCAGAGCTATATATGTTTGTATATATATATATATATATATATATTCAGACCTGTATATAAATAAATTATATATATATATATATATATATATATATATATATATATATATATATATACATACAGCTCTGGAAATCTCCAGATTTGAACCCTACTGAAAACCTCTGGAATATCATCAAGAGGAAGATGGTCACAAACCATCAGGCAAAGCTGAGCCGTTTGCTTTTTTGCAAAAAGAGTGGTATAAAGTTACACCAGCAATGTGAAAAACAGTTATATTTTGAATTTAGGAGAAATATTGTCAGCAGTTCACAAAAAATGAAATATAACTTCATCTCACCAATACATGCATCTGTGAGAAAGAAACATAAGATACTGATTATTTGGTAGTGGTCTCTTGAGTTTCTTATGTTTTTTTCTTATAGGTGCATGTATTGGTGAGATGAACAGTTTTGTTTTATTTTTTGTGAACTGCTGACAATATTTCTCCTAAATTCAAAATATAACTATTGTTATTTAGAGTGTATATTTAAAAGAAACACATCAAAATAACCCAAGATCATGCAGTATTTGCAGAGCTTTAATAACTCAAATAAAACAAAATGCAAGTAATTTGTAAACAAATTGTGTTAATGCTTTGACTAAATAACATTAAGAAATCAGTATTTGGTGGAATAACCCCAATTTGCATGCGTTTTGACATGCTCTCCTTGATGACATTCCAGAGGTTTTCAATAGGGTTCAAATCGGGAGATTGGGCAGTGGTCTCTTATTTTTTTCCAGAGCTGTATATATATACTATATAGTATATCAAAATAAACCTGTGGGGCATTACTGTATTCTATGTATGTTAACAGTGCAAAGTTGTGTTTTTAGAGAGAGAGAGAGAAAGAGAGAGAGAGAGAGAGAGAGAGAGAGAGAGAGAGAGAGAGACAGAAAGAGAGAGAGAGAGAATTAAAGATTCATGGATCCTTTGTTTCACTGCCCACTCATGTGGAGAACTCATGGATTTTTGTTTTATTTTTCTTTATTTTTATGTCTTTTCCATGTTTGTTTATTTATTTATTTATTTATTTATTTATTATTTTGTGGTATACTCTCTTTACATGCTCCAGTGCTGCAGCAGTATGAATTACTGCAGTCTGGCAGCCTTTACAGTGCCTTTATCTAAGATTGCCCTTATGGGAATGAGATTGACATAAATTTGTACCGATACCACACTATCTCTCTTTCCCTCTCTGTGTCTGAATAAGCTCATCAGACAACAGCTAACAGTAGAGCCCTCAGTTGCACTTGGCAACACATTAGCCAATCATATTGCCTGGAGCATATGACAGAGTTAACCAATTAGGTTTTTACTGGTGGTTCCAGAGTAGCGAATCAGATTGCTTGGTTAGTTCAGCCATTGCCCTCACTGCAGATACAGGCACTGTTTTTTTCTTATTACTTAAAAAGCCCTTTATGAGATTGAATAGAGAATGTTTTTTACAAATCCAATCTCATTATATTTACCTCAAGAACATGCACGTGTACTTCCTTCTTCTGGTTTTATCTCTATCCACTATTCATTAATAAAAATCTAAAGCTCACATTTCTTATGCATCAACACATATACACACACACACAGAGAGAGAGAGAGAGAGAGAGAGAGAGAAAGAGTCCTTCACCTTTACATGCACTATGGCCATTTCAGTGTACACAATGATTTGAATGAAAATGAGCTTCATTGTGTTTGCTTTATGGCTGGTATAGGACTCTTTTTTTTATATTAAATATTTTTTTTTATATTTGACTTATATTCATAAGTCAAACATGAAGAATGTGTCCCCAGATTTTAAAATGAATGTTTAAAAAATTTTGGATTCGAATTCTCTTTTGAAATATCTTATAAACTACTTGTGTGTATTATGAATGTGGATGCTGTTGTCTTCTTTCACATGACATCATTAGGCTTCTTGCTGTTAAAAACACATTAAAGCAATAGAAAACATATTACTTTTTCACCCTATCACCTCAAGCAAACTCCAATGGTCAGTGAAGTTTCATTCTTTCTTACTTGTTGACATTGAAAGTACAAACAAAATATATCAGTAAATAATTCATTAAATGGTAAGCACTTTGATGTTTTTAAAATATTTATTTTTGAGAAGAGTGTATATACTTTTAAAATAAGATTTTATGCCATTACACACTGTTTCCTAAAATGTTTACATGTGTATATGCTCATAGTGTTGAAAAGATTTGGGTTTAAAAAAATACTGAAATGAGTAACTGATGGAAAGTTTTTATTGCTATACTCTATTTGCAGTAGTAATGGATCTAGTATGGATGAAAAGTCAGGCAGCTTGGATATGTTACTCAGATTGTCCTTGCCTTTTTTGATTAATTATTATTAATAAAGCAGCACTCTCAGATAAAGCCCATGAGTACAGGTAAATTAATCATACTAGCTAAATAAAATGAGTTCAATGAACTACATAAATCTCAACACTGTAAAAGAAGTAGGACACCAATGCACTTATATCAGCCTTCATAAAGACTGAACTGTAGAACCATTCACCTGACTGAGAAACAAAAAATGGCTAAACAAAGAAAACTTTACGGACACTTGACCTTTCAAAATATTACATATAGCCTTCAAAACAAGAAATTACTAAGAGGCAACCAATGCACAGTGCTCACAATTAAATCAATTTAAACGTCTGTAAATGCATATGCAAACTGATTTCAAAAATCATGGAATTAGTTTAGTACAGAACATCTATTAATTCACTTTTTTTTGTTTTTGACTTTGTCATTTATTGAACCACTGATTTTTTAGTGCAGTTACATACATTTCTCTATTAGTTTTATTTGTGTTTATTATTTATAGTGTCATAATCATCTCATTTGCAGCTTGACTGCTGTTTTACTACTGTTTGAAACACTCCTGTCTTTTAGCACCTAATGAAACTATTATATTTCAATTATTTAAATGTCATTCTGGATTGGTGGTGTAAACCTGGCTCAGAAACACTTCAATAAATAATAAATGGAAATGCTCAAAAAGTTTACAGTTTAAATAATTTACTCTTTAAAGATGAAATGTCTTTCAATTTGTTTGGCTGTGAAAGTGAGAAAAAATATTTCATTTAAGATAATAGTAGGGAATTATGGAGAGAGTTGCTGCTATTGGCATATTTCTTATATTCCATTTAGCAAAATGATTTTAAATACTTGTTATCATATAGGTGTAAAATAAAATAGAGGACACAATTTAAAGATGTATTTTATATACTGTAATTTGTGTCTAGCAAAATAAATCAGACATACCTCCAGAGGAACAAAGAGATAAATATTACAAAGCTATATATTGTATATATTTTTGATGGTGACCCAGTGATTTGGTTCCCAAGAGTTCACGTTTGATTGTTGGATGTCTAGGAAAGCCAGGGGACATTTGAATAAGCTGTAGCCCAGATGGGGCACTTATCGGTTGTATGACTGAGCTAAAAGGACATGCTCTCAGTGGGGGATGTGAAGTCATAATGACTCTGTCACTTCCCTTATGCTGCTTTGTGAGCTGACCTACTCTCTATATTTGCGGATCTGTGTTTAATTGTGTTTGTGAGTTGATAGTGTGGGTTATAATTAAACAATACTTAAGACAGTTTTTATTTAAAAAAGCTAAAAAGAAAATAGTAAGTGGATGATGCTTCATTTTCACTCCATTTGTTATTATAGTTCAAGGACAGGGACAAAATCTAAGAATTAAATATCTAGATTTTATATAAGACCTGAATATTAGTTGTGCAAAGAGCGCACAGTGCTTTACACATTCATATCTGTCTCATTCGTGGAGAATAAAAAGGGTCTTCACCACCCCCTCCAACTGCTACCAGTAAGTATCCATGGCAACAGGAAGGCTCTTCCAGGGAGGAGAGAGAGATTCTGATTCCTGCTAGCAGTCCCCTTCCCCCCTTACACACATATGCCCCTATTTATCTTAAATGTTATTATTACATGCTATATTATACATCAGGCTTTGTTTTAAACCACATGTTGTATACACATCCCCAGTATCATTTAAATATTCATTCAGACATTCATTTCATGCACATAAACTAATGCAAAATTTCTTTAATGATGAACACATTTACCCAGTATCTGCTCATGCATTCTAATGCTCTTTGTATCACCCTGCTCTAACTACATAAAAACTATGCATTTAATTTTTGCAAAAATACACTCATCATTTTTTATTTCTATTTAATCTCTTATCTTGCACGCGATAGATAGAGATTTTCTCTCTCTCTCTCTCTCTCTCTCACACACACACACACACACACAGAGAGAGAGAGAGAGAGAGAGAGAGAGAGAGTCATGACACATCACAACACCCCATCTAATGGACACACCCTTGGTAAAGACAAGGAATCAAAGACACCACATACACATACTACACAAGTACCCCCTCTGGTGTCTACAGACTTCATACACACTTATGTGTAAATAAATTTTCAAAACAAAAAAGACAGAAATTCCTGAGCCTATTCTATATATTTTTTCCATAGTAAAATAATTATAAAAATTATATTTGCAGAGCATTATCACACATTATTGTACAGTTTGTGGGCTTTACTTATTAATAGTGCTGGCTTTATAAGCCCTCTGGATTTACAACCTGCTTAAACAACTGTGTGAATGTTTGCAAATCAATAAAACTCTGTATTAGCAGTTAAAAGATTATTATTGGTGAAAGGGTGGGAAGTTGTCTGCATGCCTGTGTGTGCAAATGGCCATGTTCTGCAGTGCCTCTCCCATATCTAACAGTAAAAAGATCAATGTTATTTCTGTCCTCCAGGGTCTATTCAGCATCTCCAGGAATACATAATTATATGTATGTAAGTGTTGTAAGTCATTTTCCCCCTGAACGTGTTATGGAGGGAGAGAGATAAACATAATTTGTGAATGAGCAGTGTGTAGTAGATAGTGTAAAAAGCTATGCTATGTGTGTGTATGTGCAAGACTTGTGAGACTCATATGGGAGAAAGTCTCATATACATGGTTTCATATTCCACCTACAGAGTGTTTACAGATCAATACTTGCTCTCAGTTAAGTGGTACAGTCTCTTCTTTCTGCAGTGCGGAAGTATAGTGTGGTCGCATCAGCAAATCTATATTGACTGAGGTGAGAAACCCATACCTCAGTGTTTTTTTTTTGTATTTTCTCCTGCTTTCAAAGAACTATCCTACTGCAGTGAAAAAGAGAGAGAGAATTACATCAGAAAAGGGCTCTATAGGATTAGCCATACACTACATTTCTAAAGTCTGTCTCTTATTTTGCAATATATTAGTAATTTGATGTTGGCCAGATGCTGCTATTGTGCATACACGAAAGTAAGATTTCCTGTGTAATGTATGGATAAATTGATGATCTGTTGTACTGTATTTCGTTTAGCAGAAGGACCTTTGATGATCAGATATACTACATATAGATTGAAACTTATCTTAGTAGTAACTGTAGAAGTCATAATGCATAAGGCAAAATTTTAGCATGTTCAGTTCAACATGTCCACATAGTCTACTTTCATATTACATCCTGCACTGTGGGGTGTGGCTATCCACTAATGCAGAATAAGTGAAGAGCCCCTCTAGAGCCCCTGGAGTTTATTTCTAAATATGATACTTTTTCTTTGTATCTTAACTTTTTTTTATGTGTGTAGATGTTGAGTTGCAGATTTTGCAAAGAAAAAAAGATTATATATAGATTAGATTATATACACACACACATTATATAATAATATAATGTATATAATAATTGTTTGGGAGACATATGGTCTATGTACATTTATACATGTGATTACAAAGAAAAAATTGAGCAGTTCCTTATTCTGATGGTATGCTCAACAATGTGATCAACCAGTCTCCTTTGTTATTTTCCAAAGTATAGTTGCTTACATCACTTCCAGAACAGTAAAAAAAATTCCTCGAATTTGAGTGACAAAACTCAACTGATTCTAGAAGATGCGATCTTAGTGGTTTAGTTGCATACAGATATACCATAGTTAGACAGACAGACAGACAGACAGATAGATAGATAGATAGATAGATAGATAGATAGATAGATAGATAGATAGATAGATAGATCTATCACTGACAATTTGAAGGTATTGATGTTATTATGGTTACTAATTAAGTTTCCATTTTTATTCCAATTATTGTTATAATAATGTAATAAAGTTAAATATTTTTACTTTATTTTATATACCTCTTTTACTACAATGTACACAATGTAATATACAATAAGCCACAAAGTGTCAAAGTATGGAGTGTCAAATAATCGAGTAAACAGAAGGGAGTAAATAGTAGACACATTTGTCATAAGTCTTTGGGTACACTGTGTGTCGCTCGTGCTCCATAAGCCTTTAATTTGTACGCAATTGGTATTCGCCCGTCCCCTTTGTATGCCCAACCCCTTAGTTTTCTCTTTTCTCTGTATCTTATGGTTCAGCAGAGCCACAAGACGATGGATTTACTTTCCGTTTTCTCTGTTAGTGGATGTTTCTTTGGAGCATGATATCTCAGATGGCTTTGTTGCCTTACGAAGCTTGCTGGATTACTTTGGATAGTGTAATTGTATGGATCTTAAGGTTTCGAAATTAAAAGGAAGAAAAGCTCCGCTGTGTTCTTTTGTCTCTGGACATTGCTCAAACCCTTCAACACGTGGAAATTGTCTTGCATTTGCACACCGATTTTTCAGGAATATTATTTTAATTACAGCAGAATATACATCAGCCATGACTGCGAAAAGGATTGTAGTGGTAGGACTTTTATCCGTTTTTGTGAGCTATGTGTTGGAAATGGTATCGGGGCAGATCGTGTATAGTGTATTGGAGGAGGTGAAAGTTGGCACTAGAGTGGGAAATATTACCAAAGATATTAACCTTTCTTTAAAAGAGCTGAAATCTCGTGAACTCCGTCTCGTTTCCGGTACTAAAAAGCAATACATGACAGTTGATGCAGAAACAGGCATGCTGCAGGTAAACGAGCGGATTGACAGAGAGGAGCTTTGTGAGTCCGCTGTCTCTTGCTCAATTAATTTAGAAGCTTTGGCCAGTAGTCCCCTACAGCTGTACCGGGTAAGAATAAATATTGTCGATGTTAATGATAATTCTCCAGTTTTTCCGTTTAGTTCAACTTATTTAAATATCACTGAAATTACTGGGACTGGGGCGCGCTTCCCTGTGCAGAGCGCACATGACGCAGACATCGGTGTCAACTCTGTGAAAACATATAAGATCGACTCTAACGAATATTTTGCATTAGATTTGCAGACACAGAGCGACAAAACTGTCTCCACAGAACTGGTGCTTTTAAAAGCACTGGACAGAGAAAAAATTCCTACTCTTGACCTTTTAATTACTGCCATTGATGGCGGGTCGCCTGCTAGGACAGGGACTTTAAAAATTAAAGTCAATATTCTAGATATTAATGACAATGCACCTGTATTTACTAAATCTTTATACAAAGTCTCTGTAGCCGAAGATACTACTGTCGGGACCACAATTATCAGAGTACAGGCCAAAGATTTGGACGAAGGATTGAATGGCGAAATAATGTATTCTTTTATGAGTCACACGTCCAAAAATATTATAAACAGGTTTGAAATAGACAGTGAAAGCGGTAATGTAAAAATAAAAGGGGATATTGATTATGAAGAGAATAATGCCTTTGAGATTCGTGTTCAAGCCACAGATAAGGGTACTGTGGCAATGTCTGGACACACCAAGCTGTTGGTAGAGGTCTTAGATATAAATGATAACCCACCGAGCTTGACTGTGACGTCACTACTTAACCCAATAGAGGAGAACGCGGCAAAGGGCACGGTTGTTGCTTTAATTACGGTATCAGATACGGACTCCGGTAAAAACGGTGCAGTTAAATGTCGACTTGAAGGTCCCAGTCCATTTAAATTGCATTTAGCTTTCCAGAACTATTATTCACTGATCTTAGATGACGAACTTGATCGAGAAAAGAATGCGGAGTATAATATCAAAGTTATAGCTGTGGATGAAGGATCCCCCCCTCTCTACAGTACAAAAGTAATAAACATCAGAGTAGCAGATGTTAATGACAACGCCCCACGGTTTTCAGATAAGATAGTATATGCTTACTTGAAGGAAAACAGTCAAACTGGTTCAGTTATATACGTATTGACAGCGATAGATCTAGATATAAATAACAATGCACTAATAACTTATTCTCTATCGCAAACCACAATCAACAGCATACCAGTTTCCTCGTTGTTTTCAATTAATAGCTTAACGGGTGAAATACAGCACTTACAAGCTTTTGATCACGAGGAAACAAAAATCTTTCAGTTTAAAGTTCAAGCCACAGACTCTGGTGTTCCTCCACTGAGCAGTAATGTTACTGTAAATGTCTTTATCCTGGATGAGAATGACAACAATCCTGCGATTCTCGCTCCCTATTCTGAGCATGGCTCTGTTCACACAGAGAATATTCCCTATTCTGCTGAAGCGGGCTACTTTGTGGCCAAGATCAGAGCTGTAGACTCGGATTCTGGATATAACGCACTGCTTTCTTATCACATTTCTGAACCCAAAGCAAACAACCTCTTTCGAATTGGAAGCAGCAGTGGAGAGATCAAGACTAAAAGGAGAATGAGTGACAGTGACCTGAAAACCCACCCGCTGGTCATTTTGGTTTCTGATAACGGAGAGCCCTCACTGTCAGCCACTGTGTCTATTGATGTTGTGGTTGTTGAGGGCACAGATGATATAAAGACTCGGTTTAAACATGCAGAGATAAAGGAGGACAGTTTTTCAGATTTAAACATGTATTTGCTGATCGCCATTGTGTCAATTTCAGTGATATTTTTGTTGAGTCTGGTCAGTTTAATAGCTGTAAAATGCTGCAGGACTGATGACAGTTTTAGTAGATACAGCGCCCCAGTGATCACTACACATCCTGATGGAAGCTGGTCTTACTCCAAATCTACTCAGCAGTATGATGTGTGTTTTAACTCCGACACAATGAACAGTGACGTTGTGGTTTTTCCTGCACCATTTCCGCCTGCAGATGCTGAATTAATCAGTGTAAATGGAGAAGACAGTTTTAATAGAACACAAACACTCCCTAATAAGGTGAAGGTAAGAACTGTGCTTTACATTTTTCGAATGATTTAGACTATTGTTTGTTTTTCACATTGATGTAGTTGATGACGGATTTTGGTCATTCGGTGCATTTTTAAAAAAATATGTCAGTGGGTTATGACACAAAGTTAAATTTGCAAGAGCTTCATTACAACCGACTACGCCACCTAGGGTATAAATGGAGACCCCAGGAACTCCCTACCAAAATAGGTTCGTTATCAGGGTATGGAACAGTGGAAAACACCACCCGACAAAAACTCAAATACACAATTCTTTATTGCAATCAAGAACCACCATCATTTTACCCTCAATTCCCCAAAAAAGGCCATGGGAATGGTGATGCTGGAAAATAAAAATAAAAAACACTGCCAGCATCCAACGTAATAGTCTCACAGCACTTAATATCCACACAGATTTTCAGTCTACTCAATAACACTAGTATACCCTACAAAATGAAAATCGGCCGATCTAAAATCACTTATTTAATAAAATCACCCAATCTGGTTGTGGACGCGTTTTCTTTCCGAGGGTGATTAACAGGAATGTTAACAGTTCCACCGGTAAATCGAAATCAATCGTACTCAAAGCGTGACCGGATTGCAATCCCGCTATCCAGTCTGGTGTAGTCATGCGCAGAAGAATCCCGTCAGTGTTCGCTCTCATCTCGCCGCACCCGCAGTAGACTCCCGCAAACATCCATCCACCCATCACGCGTGTTGCTCGCCCACAGGGCTCCACGAACCGATAACCCTTCCGGCATTACTCACAACGTTACACCTTCACACAGCCATAAGCCGCCACGCTGCATACAGAGCACTCCTTACTGGAAACACTGGCGCAGAATCTCTTCTTCTTCTCGCCCTCTCGTTAAGCCAGTTCCAATTTCGCTCACACGGTGCTGCCACCTGTCCCCAATCACAGCTGCTCTTTTATAGAAAAGAGCTCTAATCCGTCGTCCAATCCCATCATTAGTCCAATTTAATTTAATTTAAATAAGAATGTGGCTTGGAATACTGCCTACAAACAGAAAAAGAAAATACACAGCAACCCACACAAAAGCAAAACAACCCAAAGTAAACGCATGCACATAAAATATATATATATATATATAAATATATATATATACAAAACAAACACCATGCAACACAACTAACTCTCTCCTTATCATAAATATATAAATTATGATTTTTTCTTTAAAGCCTGTTTGGATTTTGACTTGGATTTTTATTCAGAGGTAATAAAGTAAGAGACCTAATAAGTACATTATTAACCGGGTGCTGCCCGTGGTGCTGAGATGCTACCCGGACTTATCCGTACTTTTGAAATTATCATTTTTGAAGTGAGTTAATTTGATTATTATTACGTACCCATGCATTATTATTATTTGTCATGTTGAATATATTGCCCGTTATCACTGTTGTGATTTTTATTATTTGCAGCTTTTGTTTTGTATAAATCATTAATTATTTTAATTCCTGATGACAGAGACGGGACATAGCCTCTCAACGATTGTGTGCACGTGATGTCGCTGTTGACCACTGAATCAAGATATCTATATCTAACCGCCCAACACACACACACATACACCCCGACTAATATGGGGAGTGGTTTTCTCTGTGCTTTGTTCAGATGAAAGGGAATACGAATGCAAAGGAATAACCCGTCTAGTTTTGCAATGAGAAGGAATGTCGACCGGTTTTGTAATATCTAAATTAAACCCGCTTGGATTACCTGGAGTTTATTTTGTGGTTGAATGCATCACGATTTAAGAGAACAATGTCTTTATTTAGACGTGGATCTGTTGCGGCGTGTGTTGTGCTTGTTTTGTTTGACTACTTCTGGGAAGCGGTTACAGGGCAGCAGCTCTCCTACTCCGTGTCAGAAGAGTCAAAAACCGGGACATCAGTCGGAAATATCGCAAAGGATTTAAACCTTAATGTACAGGAACTGGAGTCGCGAATGTTTCAAATTCTGGCCGGATCAGAGAAAAAATATTTCGAGGTAAATCTAAAGACTGGATTTCTTTACGTCAATGAGAACATTGACAGAGAAGCGCTTTGTGCTAAAACGATTAAATGTACAATCAGTGTGGAGGCCGTTATTAACAACCCTTTAAAGCTGTTCCGAATTGAAATGAATATTTTGGATGTTAATGATAATGCGCCTACTTTTAGTGAAAATTCACATACGCTCGATATCGCAGAGAGCTCACTTCCTGGTGTGAGACTGCCTCTGCCTCGGGCCACCGATTTAGATGTTGGTAAAAATACTGTGAGTATGTACAAACTAACTTCAAATGAATATTTTACGCTAGCGATATCCAAAGGACCAGAGCAGAGCGTATCTGCAGAGTTAGTACTGCAGAAAGCTTTAGACAGAGAGAAACAGCCTGTAATCCACCTTACACTAACCGCTGTTGATGGAGGTAGCCCACCAAAATCAGGAACATCTCAAATCATAGTGAATGTTTTAGATGTTAATGATAATGCTCCAGTATTTAGTAAGCCACTTTACAAAACAAGTATTTCTGAAAATGTTCCTGTTGGCACAACGGTTGTCGTATTAAATGCGACAGACAGCGATGAAGGATTGAATAGTGAGATTTTTTACTCTATAATTAAAAGAGACCAGGACAAAATCTTAGCCATTTTTGGTATTGATACACAATCTGGGGCCGTAACAGTGAAGGACATAGTAGATTTCGAGGAAGATGTTGCTTTTGAAATCCATGTTCAAGCCAGTGACAGAGGACACCCTCCAATGGCCTCACACTGCAAAGTTCTAATTGAGGTGTTGGATCAAAACGACAACGCACCTGAAATCAGAGTAACGCCGCTCCTGCAAACTGTGAAAGAAGATGCCAAAATCGGTACTGCCATTGCACTTGTATCGGTAACTGACAGAGACGGTGGTAAAAATGGTTTCGTAAATTGTATTGTCTCTAACAATATGCCATTTACACTTGAGTCTAATTACAAAAACTATTATTCTCTATCAGTAAATGGCCCACTAGACAGAGAGAGTCGGTCTCAGTATTACATAACTCTTACTGCAAGTGATGAAGGGATTCCACCTCTCACCAGCACAACTGTAATTAATGTACAAGTTTCTGATGTGAATGATAATGCACCACTCTTTCGGGAGGACAACATTAATGTTTACGTGAAGGAGAACAGTGAAGTTGGTGCTGTTATTAAAACTTTGTCTGCGTTTGATGATGACATTTATGAAAATTCACAGATTACTTACTCTCTTGTAGAAGTGCATAGTAACCAAATTCCTATATCCATGCTGGTGAATATAAATTCAGTTACAGGAGATATCCACACCTTAAAATCCTTTGACTATGAGGAAATTAAGACATTTCAGTTTAGGGTTCAGGCCACAGACTCTGGTGTTCCTCCACTGAGCAGTAACGTGACTGTGAAAGTTTTCATTCTGGATGAGAATGACAACAATCCCGGGATTCTCGCTCCCTATTCTGAGCATGGCTCTGTTCACACCGAGAACATTCCGTATTCTGCAGAAGCAGGCTACTTTGTGGGCAAGATCAGAGCTGTAGACTCAGATTCTGGATATAATGCACTGCTTTCTTATCACATCTCTGAACCTAAAGGAAACAACCTCTTCCGGATTGGATCAAGCAGTGGAGAGATCAGGACTAAGAGGAGAATGAGTGACAATGATCTGAAAACTCACCCACTGGTCATTTTGGTTTCTGATAATGGAGAACCCTCACTGTCAGCCACTGTGTCTATTGATGTTGTGGTTTTTGAAAACACAGATGACATAAAGACTCGGTTCAAACATGCACCGATAAAGGAGGACAGTTTTTCGGATTTAAACATGTATTTGCTGATCGCCATTGTGTCAGTTTCAGTGGTATTTTTACTGAGTCTGATCAGTTTAATAGCTGTAAAATGCTGCAGGACTGATGGCAGTTTTAGTAGATACAGTGCCCCAGTGATCACTACACATCCTGATGGAAGCTGGTCTTACTCCAAATCTACTCAGCAGTATGATGTGTGTTTTAACTCCGACACAATGAACAGTGACGTTGTGGTTTTTCCTGCGCCAATTCCACCTGTAGATGCTGATCTATTTAGTGTAAATGAAGGGGACAATTTTATCCGAACACAGACACTTCCAAATAATGATAAGGTAAGATTAATTTATTTTACCATTTCTTAAGCCGTGGGGTTTGTTTTACGCTGTCCTTGGTGCTGAAAAAAATAGGTGACAGAAAACCACCACAATGCTTAAACCATCAACATACCTATGCATTTGTGAAACATTGTTCGGCACACTAACTACGTTTTTTGTGGAATTCGTTACTGATATATATATATATATATATATATATATATATATATATATATATATATATATATATAACGATATAATTAAATAAATAAATAAACGAATATTAGATGTTAATATTTTAATAATTATTAATATATTAATAAACGAAAAAAATTCTTCGCATGCAAAATAGTTGATGGCGTAATCGTACTCAAAATTAAAAAATAGCAATAGAAAGTAAGTAATTAACACTAAATATTATGATATGTGAATATAGTAAAACGGGCTCTTGGCGTCGCTATAGACCGTGCAAACACCAATCCGCCCTTTTATAAGGCTCCTCCTATTGAATGGTTAACCGAGAAGCATAAAGGAACAACGTGCTTTGTTTCTCGAAACACGAAATGGTGGACTTACAATGCCGGGTTGGCTCCACGCGAGACCCTTGATATATGGAATATTGTCCTAGAAATTTTACGAGATTATTTGGACGCCTTACGATCTATGACTGTCTTTTCTGCAATGGGCGTCCCTATCCGAAAAGAGACGGTGTGGATTTGGTTCGTTGCGTTATTGTGTATATCGGGTTTCTGCGCGGCGCAGATATCTTACTCTGTGTCAGAGGAGGCTGAAAAAGGAACAGTTGTTGGAAATATCGCGAAGGATTTAAACGTAAATGTGCTTGAACTGGAGTTGAGAGGACTTCGGATTGTATCGACACACAATAAGAGGTATTTTGATGTAAATCTGAAGACCGGAGTGCTATTTGTTAGTGAGAGAATAGATAGAGAGGAGCTCTGTAGTAATGTACCAAAGTGTTTAATAAATATAGAAGCCATTTTAAATAATCCACTAAATCTCCATAGAATAGAGTTGATCGTTTTAGACATAAATGACAATGCACCGTTTTTCCATAAAACGTCGTTCGATATAAATATTACCGAGTCAGCATATAATGGGGAAAGATTCCCATTACCAGTAGCTAAAGATGCAGATATAGGGACCAACTCGGTGAAAAGTTACAAGCTGAGTCAGAATGAACATTTCTCCTTGGATGTTCAGAGCGGAGAGCAAACAGTGTCTGCTGAGTTAGTACTACAGAAAGCCTTAGACAGAGAGAAACAGCCTATGATACGGTTAACTCTGACTGCTGTAGACGGAGGAAAACCTCCCAGATCTGGAACAGCGATCGTTGTCATCAATGTCGTGGATGTGAATGATAACACTCCCACATTTAGCAAACAGCTTTATAAAGTTCGCGTTTCAGAAAATGCTCCAGTTGGGACGACACTAATAAAACTTGCGGCTACAGATTTAGACGAGGGTGTAAATGGTGAAATCGTATATTCTCTAATTGAGCGCGATAGTGCAACATTATCTGTTTTATTCAGAATAGACCAAGACAGTGGTGAAATTACAATCCAGGGCAATTTAGATTATGAAGAAAATCCTGCGTTTGAAATCCGTGCGCAAGCCAGTGATCGCGGTCATTCGCCACGTAGCACGCACTGTAAAGTCTTAGTGGAAGTCATTGACGTTAATGATAATATACCAGTAATTTCACTAACATCTCTTATGAAAACAGTAAGAGAGGATTCTGCTGCAGGATCAGTAATTGCTTTAATGACTGTCACGGATCTAGATAACGAGAAAAACGGCTTTGTTAAAGTATATATGTCGGATTCTGAAAGTTTTAAGCTGAAATCTACATATAAAAATTATTATTCCTTAGTTGTCGATGGTGCATTAGACAGAGAAAGTGTGTCACAATATAATATCACTGTAACAGCTATTGATGAAGGGACGCCACCTCTCTCAAGCTCCACTGTCATTACTGTACATGTCTCTGATGTAAATGACAACGCACCACGTTTTCAAGTCTCCGTCATTAATGCGTATATAAAAGAAAACAGTCAGGTAGGACATGTTATTTTTACAGTCTCTGCTTTTGATCCTGATGTTGGTGATAATGCTAGAATATCATATTTATTACTAGAAAACTCTCAAAAAGTTGCATCAATGGTAAACATAAATTCGGACAGCGGTGATATTTACAGTCTGCAGTCTTTTAATTATGAAGAACTAAAAACATTTCAGTTTAGAGTTCAGGCCACAGACTCTGGTGTTCCTCCACTGAGCAGTAACGTGACTGTGAATGTTTTTATCCTGGATGAGAATGACAATAGTCCTGGGCTTCTTGCTCCATATTCTGAGCATGGATCTGTTCACACTGAGAACATTCCCTATTCTGCTGAAGCAGGCTACTTTGTGGGCAAGATCAGAGCTGTAGACTCAGATTCTGGATACAATGCACTGCTTTCTTATCACATCTCTGACCCTAAAGGAAACAACCTTTTTCGGATTGGAACCAGCAGTGGAGAGATAAGGACCAAGAGGAGAATGAGTGACAATGATCTGAAAACTCACCCACTGGTCATTTTGGTTTCTGATAATGGAGAACCCTCACTATCAGCCACTGTTTCTGTTGATGTTGTGGTTGCTGAGGGCACAGATGACTTAATTACTCAGTCCAATAATGCACCAGTAAGAGAGGATAATTTTTCGGATTTAAATATGTATTTGATAATCGCCATTGTGTCAATTTCAGTTATATTTTTGCTGAGTCTGATCAGTTTAATAGCTGTAAAATGCTGCAGTACAGACAATAGTTTTAGCAGATACAGCGCCCCAGTGATCACCACACATCCTGATGGAAGCTGGTCTTACTCCAAATCCACTCAGCAGTATGACGTTTGTTTTAGTTCTGATACACTAAAGAGTGACGTAATGGTTTTCCCTGCACCATTTCCGGCTGCAGATGCGGCGCTGATAAGTACAAATGAAGGTGACATCTTAAACAGCACACAGACACTTCCTAATAATGATAAGGTAAGGCTTATATTTTATTTATTTATTACCTTCTGGTCATTAATTTTTTATTTATATTTTGCTTAAATATGATGTAATATTTGGAATTAGTAGCACGTCTACGTTTTTATGTTTCTACGAAAAGTTTCTACGAAAATGTTACAAACTTAGTCCTGGTTTGTAATTGCACTGTAAAAATGTTATGTTTGTTTTGTATATGAATTTATTAAATAAGAATTAGCTTCTCCGTTATAATGAATAATTAGAGATTATGTGTCTTGGCATGACGTATAATTAAAATAAATAAATAAATAAATAAATAAATAAAGGGACCTTCATTGGGTTAAAGAAACTGCAGTAAACACAAACTCAGCTAAAAACAAAAATTCAGCTGAAAGTTAATTTAACAGTAGCAAAGGGTGTTAATTATGAACTCTAAATGTACTCATCTAATAGGTTAAGAGAGGTAATGGGGTGTTTTTAGAGTGTGAATATGACACAACTTATTTTTACAGCCGTTTTTTATGGTCGAATTAGAATCGCACCCAGTAACTTTATGCAATCTCCACTATTGGCTAATTGCAGACGTGTTCATTGGCCCTATATTTACTTGTTTTATTTTAATAATTGTTTGTGTGTTTTAAACATTGCTGTATTCTGCGAATATTACTCATCCCTGGTTCTTACATGTTCATGATGTCCACATGGTGTCACTCGCAGTATGGTCTTAGCTTAGCTTTTTGTTCTCTGTCGAGACTCCTTTTTGTCAGGAGATAGGGCGTACCGGGTAGCGCACAGCTTTTGTTTCGGAGACATTATAGCAAATGGGCTGTTGCGCTGTTGGACGGTGGATTAATTCACACAGTCATACGTTCGGAATTTAATGTTGTCTGTAAAAGGTTTCGACAATAGGACATGGCTGAAATTCTGGAGCTTGGACATATATTGTGGATCTTTTTCACTTGGCTTTATTGTCTTTTCACTATTGCGAATGGGCAGATTGCATATTCCGTGATGGAGGAGAGTAACTCAGGGACTACAGTTGGAAATTTAGCAAGAGACTTGAATCTCAATTTACAAGAATTGGAGCCCCGTGGGTTTCAGATTATTTCCGGACCAAATGCAAGGTATTTTTATTTAAATGCGAAGACTGGAGTCCTCCATGTTAAAGAAAGAATAGACCGCGAGGAGCTATGCGGACGCAGTACGAAATGTACTTTTGACGTGGAGGCTGTAATTAATTCCCCTTTAAACATGTATCGGTTTGAGGTTAACATATTAGATGCAAATGATCACGCACCCATGTTTCGCTCGTCAAAAACAGAACTTAATATTTCTGAATCGGCTTCTCTTGGAGACAGGTTTGATTTACAGCGTGCATTTGATGCGGATGTGGGCAGTAACTCGATAAAAAGCTATAGGCTTAGCCAGAATGAGCACTTCTCTATTGATGTACACAGCGGAGAGCAAAGTGTATCTTCTGAATTAGTACTACAAAAAGCACTAGATAGAGAAAAACAGCCCGTGATACAACTTTTAGTGACTGCTATAGACGGAGGTAAACCTCCTAGATCCGGGACATTAAATCTAAAAGTAAATGTCCTTGATGCGAATGACAACACTCCCGTTTGTGGAAAATCGCTTTACAAAGCTCAAATTCCAGAAGATTCGCCATCTGGTACAATTGTTGTTACAGTTAATGCAAATGATGCAGATGAAGGACTGAACAGAGAAATCGTATATTCATTCGTAAATCATGACAATGACAGAATTATTGATTCATTCGCTATCAATTCTGATAGCGGTGAAATAACAGTGAAAGGAAAGCTGGATCACGAGCAAAGCAATGCAGTGGAAATTCGAGTCCAGGCAAGAGACAGAGGAATAACTCCGAGGTCAGCGTTTTGTAAAATCCTAGTTGAAATACTTGATGTTAATGACAATGCTCCGGAAATATCGGTAACGTCACTAGTTGACATTCTTAAAGAAGACGCGCCGGATGGGACAATGGTCGGCTTAATAGCGGTAAAAGATAAAGATTCAGGTAAAAATGGTGCCACTTCTTTACATTTACAAGGTTTTTTACCATTTGCTCTGCAGAACACGTATAAAAATAGATATTCCTTAAACGTAAAGGGACATCTAGACAGAGAGAGTGTTTCACAATATAATATAACTCTCACAGCTACTGATGAAGGGACCACACCACTCTCTAGCACCACTGTCATTACCGTACACATTTCTGATGTAAATGACAACGCGCCACGTTTCGCAGACACAGTCATGAATGTGTATGTAAAAGAGAACAGTAAGGTTGGATCTGTAATTTACACAGTATCTGCTTTTGATCCTGATGTTGGTGATAATGGTAGAATATCATATTTATTACTAGAAAACTCTAAAAATGGTTATGTAACATCCATGATCAACATAAACTCTGATAGTGGAGATATTCAAGGTTTGCAGTCATTTAATTATGAAGAATTAAAAACATTTCAACTTAAAGTTCAGGCCACAGACTCCGGTGTTCCTCCACTGAGCAGTAACGTCACTGTTAATGTCTTTATACTGGATGAGAATGACAACAGTCCTGGGATTCTCGCTCCCTATTCTGAGCATGGCTCTGTTCACACCGAGAACATTCCCTATTCTGCTGAAGCAGGCTACTTTGTGGCCAAGATCAGAGCTGTAGATTCAGATTCTGGATATAATGCACTGCTTTCTTATCACATCTCTGACCCTAAAGGAAACAACCTTTTTCGGATTGGAACCAACAGCGGAGAGATCAGGACTAAGAGGAGAATGAGTGACAATGACCTAAAAACTCACCCACTGGTCATTTTGGTTTCTGATAACGGAGAACCCTCACTATCAGCTACTGTTTCTGTTGATGTTGTGGTTCTTGAAAACAGAGGCGACATAAAGACTCAGTTCAATCAATCACCAGTAGGGGAGGATAATTTCTCGGATTTAAACATGTATTTGCTGATTGCCATTGTATCTGTTTCAATGGTATTTTTACTGAGTCTAATCAGTTTAATAGTTGTAAAATGCTGCAGGACAGACAGTAATTTCAGCAGATACAGTGCCCCAGTGATTACTACACATCCTGATGGAAGCTGGTCATACTCCAAATCTACTCAGCAGTATGACATGTGTTTTAGTTCTGACACACTGAAGAGTGACATTGTGGTTTTTCCTGCATCATTTTCGGCTGCAGATGCTGAACTGATCAGTATAAATGAAGGAGACACTTTAAACAAAACACAAACACTTCCTAATAAAGAGAAGGTAAGATCTGTGATGGTGTTTTTTATACTTAATTTATAACTAAGACATTAAATAGCAATTTCCTTTTACTTGTCTTGCCTGGAAATAGTGATGCTGGTTCCATGCATATGAAAAAAAAATTCATTTCATTTTCTCCCCACTTCTTGTTCTGAATCTTTTAATGGCTTTTTTAGTTAATTCAAGGTACCTATATTTTTTGTCACCAATTACATGTGACTGGAAAAGATTATCTCTGGAACAATGTAAATGTATACATTTGGTAAAAAAAAATATCAAATTTTCTTACTAAAATCTATGTTTTATTGAACATATTTTATATATTTAAACATGAAAATATAGTGTATACAGTCAGTCTGTCAAAAGATGTCTTCCTAGCTAAGTACGCAAGGAATGTCATGGTTTGATGCAGTTGCTTAAGCTTAATTAATTCAGTCTGTAAAATTCAGCAAATTAGTTTGAAGTTGTATTGTTGTTTTTCTTTAGTAAATTAAAAATGTACAATTTGATGGAGCCTTTGCTTGTCTCCCAATTTAGGAACATGCTAGCTGTAATATCATTTTAAATGAGCTAAACTGGAAAGGACAACAGCGTTATTAAAGGCTCTTAAATAGTTCATAACAAAATATAATTATTTTTTTATAATCTATATACATTTTCTTTTAAATAATTACAAATTGCTGGCTGGGACAGAATACCCTATCAGTCACTATAATAATAAAAGCTACGTTAAAAATGGACATAGTTATCAAAATATTTTTTAGCTGTGTGTATCTTATCTATTGAATCTTAAAATTAATGCAGATTTAAAGCTTAAGTATTTACTTTAACAAAATCGATGTGTTCTTATCTTTCAGTGGAACTGAAATTGAATTGTTAAGTGTTTGGAATCTTGAAAGGATTTTTTCTCTTTTTCCCCCACTTGGGGAAACATGTGGCTGCCAAAACTATATAGTAAAAAGTCAAACTTTCACAACGTGAAGGGTTTCCCCGGCTGCCACATATCCACCATATGTGCGACTCACACTGTACATTACAAAATTTGTATAGTCTTTATTAATATTAATTTATTTTTGCAGTACATTTGCTAGTTTAGTGTTCATTGCTGTATTGTGTATTGATGACAATGATATTATTTCTCCACGTGGTGTCTCTCGCCACCTGCAGTTGAACGGTTATATTTTTTTTTCGGAAACTCCTCCCTTCAGTCTAAGTCCGTCCTCCACACAGAGGGCTTTGTTCTGAAGGTGCGACGAACCTAGGATGATAGTTTCACCCTTAGAAATTTACATTCCATCGTGTTGCAACCCGTAGCTGCTTATGTTTTCCAAAAATAACTGTGATATTTCGGATTATGACTGCAATGAAGGGGAGTTGTGTCATTCTGTGGATTTTTGCGGTTTCATTGTGTTGGAGTATAGTGCACGGGCAGATTGCATATGTTGTTTTGGAGGAGGCTAGCCCAGGCACAGAGATCGGAAATCTAGCAAAAGAATTAAATCTAAATGTGCTAGACCTTGGACATCGAGGATTTGAAATCGTTCCGGGACCAAATAAGAGGTATTTTGACATTAATTTAAAAACGGGGATTTTACATGTTAAAGAAAGAATAGACCGAGAGGATCTCTGCAACCGAGACGCAAAATGCTCACTGGAATTAGAGGCAATTGTTAACTCGCCGTTGAATATGTATCGGTTTGAAGTTAACGTCGTTGATATTAACGACAATACGCCAACTTTTCCGCTGTCTAAAACAGGACTGAATATTTCAGAATTGTCATTTCCTGGGGAGAGATTTCCATTACCAAGTGCGTTTGATGCAGATGTGGGCAGTCACGCAGTAAAGAGTTACAAGATAAGCCAAAATGAACACTTTTCTCTAGATGTCCAGAGCAATGGAGAGCAAAGTGTTTCTGCTGAATTAGTATTGCAGAAACCTTTAGACCGAGAGAAACAGCCTGTGATTCAGCTCATACTGACTGCTGTAGATGGAGGAAAACCTCCCAGATCCGGTACTTTGCAGATAGTCATAAGTGTTGAGGATGTAAACGATAATGTCCCAGTCTTTAGTAAGGCACTTTACAAAGCCAGCGTCATCGAAAACTCTCCCCGTGGTACATCCGTTGTTTCGGTTCATGCTACTGATGCAGACGAGGGCAAAAACGGCGAGATCGTGTATTCGTTCTTTAGGCAAAACAGAGATGAGCATTTTGAAACATTTTCGATTGACTCTGAAACAGGGCTGATTACTATACAGGATGTTGTCGATTTTGAGAAGCAAAATGCATTTGAAATTCGTGTTCAGGCTAAAGATAAAGGAGAGAAACCACGAGCAGCATTATGTAAAGTTTTAGTGGAAATCATGGACATTAACGATAATTCTCCAGAGATCTCCGTTAATTCTTTGGTTAATATGATTAGAGAGGACGCTACCGCTGATACAATGGTTGGATTGATAACAGTAAATGATAACGATGCTGGTAAAAATGGTGCTGTAAATATAAAAATTCACAATTCCGTACCGTTTAAAATACAGCACACTTACAAAAATAAATATTCTCTAGTAGTCGATGGCCCACTAGACAGAGAGAGCGTGTCTCAATATAATATAACTCTCACGGCTACTGATGAAGGGATTCCTCCTCTATCCAGCACCACTGTCATTACTGTACACATTTCTGATGTAAATGACAACGCACCACGTTTTCAAGACACCGTTATTAATGTGTATTTGAAAGAGAACAGTCCGGTTGGGGCTGTTATTTATACAGTATCTGCTTTTGATCCTGATGTTGGTGATAATGCTAGAATATCATATTCATTACAAGAAACCTCTAAAACCGGTTACGTAACATCCATGGTAAATATAAACTCGGACAGTGGTGATATTTATAGTCTGCAAACATTTAATTATGAGGAACTAAAAACTTTTCAGTTTAGAGTTCAGGCCACAGACTCTGGTGTTCCTCCACAGAGCAGTAACGTGACTGTGAATGTTTTTATCCTGGATGAAAATGACAACAGTCCTGGGATTCTCGCTCCCTATTCTGAGCATGGCTCTGTTCACACTGAGAACATTCCCTATTCTGCTGAAGCGGGCTACTTTGTGGCCAAGATCAGAGCTGTAGACTCAGATTCTGGATACAATGCACTGCTTTCTTATCACATCTCTGAACCTAAAGGAAACAACCTTTTCCGGATTGGAAGCAACAGCGGAGAGATCAGAACTAAGAGGAGAATGAGTGACAATGACATGAAAACTCACCCACTAGTCATTTTGGTTTCTGATAACGGAGAGCCCTCACTGTCAGCCACTGTGTCTATTGATGTTGTGGTTGTTGAGAGCACAGGTGACATAAAGACTCAATTCAAACAAGTCCCGTTAAAGGAGGACAGTTTCTCCAATTTAAACATGTATTTGCTGATCGCCATTGTATCAGTTTCAGTGATATTTTTACTGAGTCTGATCAGTTTAATAGCTGTAAAATGCTGCAGGACTGATGACAGTTTCAGTAGATACAGTGCCCCAGTGATCACCACACATCCTGATGGAAGCTGGTCTTACTCCAAATCTACTCAGCAATATGATGTATGTTTTAGCTCGGACACATTGAAGAGCGACGTTGTGGTTTTCCCTGCACAGTTTCCACCTACAGATGCTGAATTGATCAGTATAAGTGGAGAAGACACTTATAATAGGACACAAACACTCCCAAATAAAGAGAAGGTAAGATCTGTGACGATAGATCATTATGGAATGTGTTCAAGCATTACTGATATCTGAAAACTGTCTACCAATTTCCCTTCAATATTCTTAAATTCAGGTTCTTTTGCTAATGTATATAGACTTGCTGTCCATGGTACTAAATACAGCGATCTTCATTTTTGCTCACTTCATGTATCTAATCATTTCTATAAGTGTTGCAGATAGGTTAAACATTAAGAAATCGTCAGTTTTAACCAGAATAGTTTTCTTGTTTGTTATTTAGTTTGTCATCTCAAATTTGGAAATATAATTTAAATAATTTACAATCACTATGGAAATTGTTCATTTAGGATAATATTTAACATAGACTCTGGCTTTCTGACTCCACAGATTTTGGATTAGCAAACAGTTTAATAAACGCAGTGATATACAGTAACTTATTTTAAAAACATTAAACCCTTGCTAGCTAAGTATCATGTGCCATTGTGAAAACACTATATGTTTAATCCATTCAGTTTTTGAAGTTGAACTTTGTCTTATATTTTGCATCTTATATTCAATGATAATTTATCTTCTAAATATACCACTTGTTTTCGAAAATCAATATGTTGTTGCCTCATCGGAATTGGACTTAAATTGTTAAATGCAGTTTTCTCCCTTTTCGTCTCTTGGGGTACCACGTGGCTGCCAGAACTATATACTAGAAATTTCACATTTTCACATTCTTTATTTCTATTAGTTTAATTATTAAAATACAATCACTGTACTTATTTTTATCGCGGGATTAGTTATTGATGACAGTGATATTATTTCTCCACGTGGTGTCTCTCGCCACCTGCAGTTGAAGGTTTATATATTTTTTTTCGGAGGCCCCTCCCATCACTCTAAGTCCGTCCTCCACACAGAGGGCTTTGTTCTGAAGATGCGACGAATCTAGGATTATAGTTTCACCCTTAGTAATTTACATTTCGTCGTGTTGCAGTCCGTAGCTGCTTATGTTTTCCAAAAATAACTGTGATATAACGGATTATGACTGCAATGAAGGGGAGTTGTGTCATTCTGTGGATTTTTGCGGTTTCATTGTGTTGGAGTATAGTGGACGGGCAGATTGCATACGTTGTTTTGGAGGAGGCTAGCCCAGGAACAGAAATCGGAAATCTAGCAAAAGATTTAAATCTTAATGTGCAAGACCTGGGACATCGAGGATTTGAAATCGTTCCGGGACCAAATAAGAGGTATTTTGACATTAATTTAAAAACGGGGATTTTACATGTTAAAGAAAGAATAGACCGAGAGAAGCTTTGCAACCGAGACGCAAAATGCTCATTGGAATTAGAGGCAATTGTTAACTCGCCGTTAAATATGTATCGGTTTGAAGTTAACGTAATTGATATTAACGACAATACGCCAACTTTTCCGTTGTCTAAAGCAAGGCTGAATATTTCAGAATTGTCATTTCCTGGGGAGAGATTTCCATTACCAGTTGCGTTTGATGCAGATGTGGGCAGTCACGCAGTAAAGAGTTACAAGATAAGCCAAAATGAACACTTTTCTCTAGATATCAATGGAGAGCAAAGTGTTTCTGCTGAATTAGTTTTACAGAAAGCTTTAGACCGAGAGAAACAGCCTGTGATTCAGCTCATACTGACTGCTGTAGATGGAGGAAAACCTCCCCGATCCGGTACTTTGCAATTAGTTATTAGTGTTGAGGATGTGAACGATAATGTTCCAGTCTTTAGTAAGGCACTTTACAAAGCCAGTGTCATTGAAAACTCTCCCCGTGGTACATCCGTTGTTTCGGTTCATGCTACTGATGCAGACGAGGGCAAAAACGGCGAGATCGTGTATTCGTTTGTTATGCAAAACAGCGATGAGCATTTTGAAACATTTTCGATTGACTCTGAAACTGGGCTGATTACTGTACAGGGTGTTGTCGATTTTGAGAAGCAAAATGCATTTGAAATTCGTGTTCAGGCTAAAGATAAAGGAGATAAACCACGAGCAGCATTATGTAAAGTTTTAGTGGAAATCATGGACATTAACGATAATTCTCCAGAGATCTCCGTTAATTCTTTGGTTAATATGATTAGAGAGGACGCTACCGCTGATACAATGGTTGGATTGATAACAGTAAAAGATAACGATGCTGGTAAAAATGGTGCTGTAAATATAAAAATTCACAACTCTGTACCGTTTAAAATACAGCACACTTACAAAAATAAATATTCTCTAGTAGTCGATGGCCCACTAGACAGAGAGAGCGTGTCTCAATATAACATAACTCTCACGGCTACTGATGAAGGGATTCCTCCTCTATCCAGCACCACTGTCATTACTGTACACATTTCTGATGTAAATGACAACGCACCACGTTTTCAAGACACCGTTATTAATGTGTATTTGAAAGAGAACAGTCCGGTTGGGGCTGTTATTTATACAGTATCTGCTTTTGATCCTGATGTTGGTGATAATGCTAGAACATCATATTCATTACAAGAAGCCTCTAAAACTGGTTATGTAACATCTATGGTAAATATAAACTCGGACAGTGGTGATATTTATAGTCTGCAAACACTTAATTATGAGGAATTAAAAACGTTTCAGTTTAGAGTTCAGGCCACAGACTCTGGTGTTCCTCCACAGAGCAGTAACGTGACTGTGAATGTTTTTATCCTGGATGAGAATGACAACAGTCCTGCGATTCTCGCTCCCTATTCTGAGCATGGCTCTGTTCACACTGAGAACATTCCCTATTCTGCTGAAGCGGGCTACTTTGTGGCAAAGATCAGAGCTGTAGACTCAGATTCTGGATACAATGCACTGCTTTCTTATCACATCTCTGAACCTAAAGGAAACAACCTTTTCCGGATTGGAAGCAACAGCGGAGAGATCAGAACTAAGAGGAGAATGAGTGACAATGACATGAAAACTCATCCATTGGTTATATTGGTTTCTGATAACGGAGAGCCCTCACTGTCAGCCACTGTGTCTATTGATGTTGTGGTTGTTGAGAGCACAGGTGACTTAAAGACTCAATTCAAACAAGTCCCGTTAAAGGAGGACAGTTTCTCCTATTTAAACATGTATTTGCTGATCGCCATTGTATCAGTTTCAGTGATATTTTTACTGAGTCTGATCAGTTTAATAGCTGTAAAATGCTGCAGGACTGATGACAGTTTCAATAGATACAGTGCCCCAGTGATCACCACACATCCTGATGGAAGCTGGTCTTACTCCAAATCTACTCAGCAATATGATGTTTGTTTTAGCTCGGACACATTGAAGAGCGACGTTGTGGTTTTCCCTGCACAGTTTCCACCTACAGATGCTGAATTGATCAGTATAAGTGGAGAAGACACTTATAATAGGACACAAACACTCCCAAATAAAGAGAAGGTAAGATCTGTGACGATAGATCATTATGGAATGTGTTCAAGCATTACTGATATCTGAAAACTGTCTACCAATTTCCCTTCAATATTCTTAAATTCAGGTTCTTTTGCTAATGTATATAGACTTGCTGTCCATGGTACTAAATACAGCGATCTTCATTTTTGCTCACTTCATGTATCTAATCATTTCTATAAGTGTTGCAGATAGGTTAAACATTAAGAAATCGTCAGTTTTAACCAGAATAGTTTTCTTGTTTGTTATTTAGTTTGTCATCTCATATTTGGAAATATAATTTAAATAATTTGCAATCACAATGGAAATTGTTCATTTAGGATAATATTTAACATAGACTCTGGCTTTCTGACTCCACAGATTTTGGATTAGCAAACAGTTTAATAAACGCAGTGATATACAGTAACTTATTTTAAAAACGTTAAACCCTTGCTAGCTAAGTATCATGTGCCATTGTGAAAACACTATATGTTTAATCCATTCAGTTTTTGAAGTTGAAGTTTGTCTTATATTTTGCATCTTATATTCAATGTTAATTTATCTTCTAAATATACCACTTGTTTTCGAAAATCAATATGTTGTTGCCTCATCGGAATTGGACTTAAATTGTTAAATGCAGTTTTCTCCCTTTTCGTCTCTTGGGGTACCACGTGGCTGCCAGAACTATATACTAGAAATTTCACATTTTCACATTCTTTATTTCTGTTAGTTTAATTATTAAAATACATTCACTGTACTTATTTTTATCGTGGGATTAGTTATTGATGACAATGATATTATTTCTCCACGTGGTGTCTCTCGCCACCTGCAGTTGAAGGTTTATATATTTTTTTTCGGAGTCTCCTCCCTTCAGTCTAAGTCCGTCCTCCACACAGAGGGCTTTGTTCTGAAGATGCGGCGAATCTAGGATTATAGTTTCACCCTTAGTAATTTTCATTTCGTCGTGTTGCAAACCGTAGCTGCTTATGTTTTCCAAAAATAACTGTGATATTTCGGATTATGACTGCAATGAAGGGGAGTTGTGTCATTCTGTGGATTTTTGCGGTTTCATTGTGTTGGAGTTGGAGTATAGTGGACGGGCAGATTGCATACGTTGTTTTGGAGGAGGCTAGCCCAGGCACCGAGATCGGAAATCTAGCAAAAGATTTAAATCTTAATGTGCAAGACCTGGGACATCGAGGATTTGAAATCGTTCCGGGACCAAATAAGAGGTATTTTGACATTAATTTAAAAACGGGGATTTTACATGTTAAAGAAAGAATAGACCGAGAGAAGCTTTGCAACCGAGACGCAAAATGCTCACTGGAATTAGAGGCAATTGTTAACTCGCCGTTAAATATGTATCGGTTTGAGGTCAACGTTGTTGATATTAACGACAATACGCCAACTTTTCCGTTGTCTAAAACAGGACTGAATATTTCAGAATCAGCATTTACCGGGGAGAGATTTCCATTACCAAGTGCGTTTGATGCAGATGTAGGCAGTCACGCAGTAAAGAGTTACAAGATAAGCCAAAATGAACACTTTTCTCTAGATATCAATGGAGAGCAAAGTGTTTCTGCTGAATTAGTTTTACAGAAATCTTTAGACCGAGAGAAACAGCCTGTGATTCAGCTCATACTGACTGCTGTAGATGGAGGAAAACCTCCCCGATCCGGTACTTTGCAATTAGTTATAAGTGTTGAGGATGCAAACGATCATGTTCCAGTCTTTAGTAAGGCACTTTACAAAGCCAGTGTCATCGAAAACTCTCCCCGTGATACATCCGTTGTTTCGGTTCATGCTACTGATGCAGACGAGGGCAAAAACGGCGAGATCGTGTATTCGTTTGTTATGCAAAACAGCGATGAGCATTTTGAAACATTTTCGATTGACTCTGAAACTGGGCTGATTACTGTACAGGGTGTTGTCGATTTTGAGAAGCAAAATGCATTTGAAATTCGTGTTCAGGCTAAAGATAAAGGAGAGAAACCACGAGCAGCATTATGTAAAGTTTTAGTGGAAATCATGGACATTAACGATAATGTTCCAGAGATCTCCGTTAATTCTTTGGTTAATATGATTAGAGAGGACGCTACCGCTGGTACAATGGTTGGATTGATAACAGTAAAAGATAACGATGCTGGTAAAAATGGTGCTGTAATTATAAAAATTCACAATTCCGTACCGTTTAAAATACGGCACACTTACAAAAATAAATATTCTCTAGTAGTCGATGGCCCACTAGACAGAGAGAGCGTGTCTCAATATAATATAACTCTCACGGCTACTGATGAAGGGATTCCTCCTTTATCCAGCACCACTGTCATTACTGTACACATTTCTGATGTAAATGACAACGCACCACGTTTTCAAGACACCGTTATTAATGTGTATTTGAAAGAGAACAGTCCGGTTGGGGCTGTCATTTATACAGTATCTGCTTTTGATCCTGATGTTGGTGATAATGCTAGAATATCATATTCATTACAAGAAGCCTCTAAAACCAGTTACGTAACGTCTATGGTAAATATAAACTCGGACAGTGGTGATATTTATAGTCTGCAAACATTTAATTATGAGGAATTAAAAACATTTCAGTTTAGCGTTCAGGCCACAGACTCTGGTGTTCCTCCACAGAGCAGTATGGTGACTGTGAATGTTTTTATCCTGGATGAGAATGACAGCAGTCCTGATATTCTCGCTCCCTATTCTGAGCATGGCTCTGTTCACACTGAGAACATTCCCTATTCTGCTGAAGCGGGCTACTTTGTGGCCAAGATCAGAGCTGTAGACTCAGATTCTGGATACAATGCACTGCTTTCTTATCACATCTCTGAACCTAAAGGAAACAACCTTTTCCGGATTGGAACCAGCAGTGGAGAGATCAGGACTAAGAGGAGAATGAGTGACAATGACCTGAAAACTCATCCATTGGTTATTTTGGTTTCTGATAACGGAGAGCCTTCATTGTCAGCCACTGTGTCTATTGATGTTGTGGTTGTTGAGAGCACAGGTGACATGAAGACTCAATTCAAACAAGTACCGTTAAAGGAGGACAGTTTCTCCAATTTAAACATTTATTTGCTGATCGCCATTGTATCAGTTTCAGTGATATTTTTACTGAGTCTGATCAGTTTAATAGCTGTAAAATGCTGCAGGACTGATGACAGTTTCAGTAGATACAGTGCCCCAGTGATCACCACACATCCTGATGGAAGCTGGTCTTACTCCAAATCTACTCAGCAATATGATGTATGTTTTAGCTCGGACACACTGAAGAGCGACGTTGTGGTTTTCCCTGCACAGTTTCCACCTACAGATGCTGAATTGATCAGTATAAGTGGAGAAGACACTTATAATAGGACACAAACACTCCCAAATAAAGAGAAGGTAAGATCTGTGACGATAGATCATTATGGAATGTGTTCAAGCATTACTGATATCTGAAAACTGTCTACCAATTTCCCTTCAATATTCTTAAATTCAGGTTCTTTTGCTAATGTATATAGACTTGCTGTCCATGGTACTAAATACAGCGATCTTCATTTTTGCTCACTGCATGTATCTAATCATTTCTATAAGTGTTGAAAATAGGTTAAATATTAATAAAACGTCAGTTCTAACCAGAATAGTTTTTTTGTTTGTTATTTAGTCTGTCATCTCAAACTTGGAAATATTATTTAAATAATTTAGCAATCAATGTGGAAATTGTTCATTTAGGATAATATTTAAGCTAGACTCTGGCTTTCTGACTCCACAGATGTTGGATGAGCAAACAATTTAATAAACACAGTGATATATACAGTAACCTATTTTAAAAACGGTAAACCCTTGCTAGCTAAGTATCATGTCATTGTGAAAACACTATATATTTAATCCATTCAGTTTGTGAAGACAATGTTTTGCGTTGAAGTTTATTTCATATTTTGCATCGTATATTCAATGTTAATTTATTTCCTATATATGCCACTTGTTTTCGAAAATCAATATGTTGTTGACTCATCGGAATTGGACTTGGTAAATTAAGTTTTCTCCCTTTTTGTCTCTTGCGGTACTACATGGCTGCCAGAGCTATATACTAGAAATTTCACATTTTCACATTGTTTATGTCTATTAGTTTAATTTATAAAATTCAATCGATGTACTTGTTTTCATCATTAGGTATTGATGATAATGGCATTATTTCTCCACGTGGTGTCTCTCGCCGCCTGCAGTTGAAGGGTTATATATTTTTTCGGAGGCTCCTCCCTACAGTCTAAGTCCGTCCTCCACACAGAGGGCTTTGTTCTGAAGATGCGACGAATCTAGGATGATCGTTTTACCCTCAGTAATTTACATTTCGTCGTGTTGCAAACCGTAGCTGCTTATGTTTTCCAAAAATAACTGTGATATTTCGGATTATGACTGCAATGAAGGGGAGTTGTGTCATTCTGTGGATTTTTGCGGTTTCATTGTGTTGGAGTATAGTGGACGGGCAGATTGCATACGTTGTTTTGGAGGAGGCTAGCCCAGGAACAGAAATCGGAAATCTAGCAAAAGATTTAAATCTAAATGTGCAAGACCTGGGACATCGAGGATTTGAAATCGTTCCGGGACCAAATAAGAGGTATTTTGACATTAATTTAAAAACGGGGATTTTACATGTTAAAGAAAGAATAGACCGAGAGGATCTCTGCAACCGAGACGCAAAATGCTCACTGGAATTAGAGGCAATTGTTAACTCGCCGTTGAATATGTTTCGGTTTGAAGTTAACGTAATTGATATTAACGACAATACTCCAACTTTTCCGTTGTCTAAAACAGGACTGAATATTTCAGAATCAGCATTTCCCGGGGAGAGGTTTCCATTACCAAGTGCATTTGATGCAGATGTGAGCAATTACGCAGTAAAGAGTTACAAGCTCAGCCAAAATGAACACTTTTCTCTAGATGTCCAGAGCAATGGAGAGGAAAGCGTTTCCGCTGAATTAGTTTTACAGAAAGCTTTAGACCGAGAGAAACAGCCTGTGATTCAGCTCATACTGACTGCTGTAGACGGAGGAAAACCTTCCAGATCCGGTACTTTGCAGATAGTCATAAGTGTTGAGGATATAAACGATAATGTCCCAGTCTTTAGTAAGGCACTTTACAAAGCCAGCGTCATCGAAAACTCTCCACGCGGTACATCCGTTATTTCGGTTCATGCTACTGATGCAGACGAGGGCAAAAACGGCGAGATCGTGTATTCTTTCATCAATCAAAACAACAATAAGCATGTTCGGGCATTTTCGATTGACTCTGAAACTGGGCTGATTACTGTACAGGATGTTGTCGATTTTGAGACACAAAATGCACTTGAAATTCGTGTTCAGGCTAAAGATAAAGGAGATAAACCACGAGCAGCATTATGTAAAGTTTTAGTGGAAATCATGGACATTAACGATAATTCTCCAGAGATCTCCGTTAATTCTTTGGTTAATATGATTAGAGAGGACGCTACCGCTGGTACAATGGTTGGATTGATAACAGTAAAAGACAACGATGCTGGTAAAAATGGTGCTGTAAATATAAAAATTCACAACTCTGTACCGTTTAAAATACAGCACACTTACAAAAATAAATATTCTCTAGTAGTCGATGGCCCACTAGACAGAGAGAGCGTGTCTCAATATAATATAACTCTCACGGCTACTGATGAAGGGATTCCTCCTCTATCCAGCACCACTGTCATTACTGTACACATTTCTGATGTAAATGACAACGCACCACGTTTTCAAGACACCGTTATTAATGTGTATTTGAAAGAGAACAGTCCGGTTGGGGCTGTTATTTATACAGTATCTGCTTTTGATCCTGATGTTGGTGATAATGCTAGAACATCATATTCATTACAAGAAACCTCTAAAACCGGTTACGTAATGTCTATGGTAAATATAAACTCAGACAGTGGTGATATTTACAGTCTGCAAACATTTAATTATGAGGAATTAAAAACATTTCAGTTTACAGTTCAGGCCACAGACTCTGGTGTTCCTCCACAGAGCAGTAACGTGACTGTGAATGTTTTTATCCTGGATGAGAATGACAACAGTCCTGCGATTCTCGCTCCCTATTCTGAGCATGGCTCTGTTCACACTGAGAACATTCCCTATTCTGCTGAAGCGGGCTACTTTGTGGCAAAGATCAGAGCTGTAGACTCAGATTCTGGATACAATGCACTGCTTTCTTATCACATATCTGAACCCAAAGGAAACAACCTTTTTCGGATTGGAAGCAACAGTGGAGAGATCAGAACTAAGAGGAGAATGAGTGACAATGACCTGAAAACTCACCCATTGGTTATATTGGTTTCTGATAACGGAGAGCCCTCACTGTCAGCCACTGTATCTATTGATGTTGTGGTTGTTGAGAGTACAGGTGACATAAAGACTCAATTCAAACAAGTCCCGTTAAAGGAGGACAGTTTCTCCTATTTAAACATGTATTTGCTGATCGCCATTGTATCAGTTTCAGTGATATTTTTACTGAGTCTGATCAGTTTAATAGCTGTAAAATGCTGCAGGACTGATGACAGTTTCAGTAGATACAGTGCCCCAGTGATCACCACACATCCTGATGGAAGCTGGTCTTACTCCAAATCTACTCAGCAATATGATGTATGTTTTAGCTCGGACACACTGAAGAGCGACGTTGTGGTTTTCCCTGCACATTTTCCACCTACAGATGCTGAATTGATCAGTATAAGTGGAGAAGACACTTATAATAGGACACAAACACTCCCCAATAAAGAGAAGGTAAGATCTGTGACGATAGATCATTATGGAATGTGTTCAAGCATTACTGATATCTGAAAACTGTCTACTAGTTTCCCTTCAATATTCTTAAATTCAGCTTCATTTGATAATGTATATAGACTTGCTGTCCATGGTACTAAATACAGCGATCTTCATTTTTGCTCATTTCATGTATCTAATCATTTCTATAAGTGTTGCAGATAGGTTAAATATTAATAAAACGTCAGTTTTAACCAGAATAGTTTTCTTGTTTGTTATTTAGTTTGTCATCTCAAATTTGGAAATATTATTTAAATAATTTAGCAATCAATGTGGAAATTGTTCATTTAGGATAATATTTAAGCTAGACTCTGGCTTTCTGACTCCACAGATGTTGGATGAGCAAACAATTTAATAAACACAGTGATATATACAGTAACCTATATGTTGTTGCCTCTCATTGGAATTGGACTTAAACTGTTAAATGCAGTTTTCGCCCTTTTCGTCTCTTGGGGTACCATGTGGCTGCCAGAACTATATAGTAGAAATGTCACATTTTCACATTCTTTATTTCTATTAGTTTAATTTTTGAAATACATTCGCTGTATTTGTTTTCGTCGCGGGATTAGGTATTGATGACAATGATATTATTTCTCCACGTGGTGTCTCTCGCCACCTGCAGTTGAAGGATTGTATATTTTTTCGGAGGCTCCTCCCTTCAGTCTAAGTCCGTCCTCCACACAGAGGGCTTTGTTCTGAAGATGCGACGAACCTAGGATTATAGTTTCACCCTTTGTAATTTACATTACGTCGTATTGCAACCCGTAGCTGCTTATGATTTCCAAAAATAACTGTGATATAACGGATTATGACTGCAATGAAGGGGAGTTGTATCATTCTGTGGATTTTTGCGGTTTCATTGTGTTGGAGTATAGTGTACGGGCAGATTGCATACGTTGTTTTGGAGGAGGCTAGTCCAGGAACAGAAATCGGAAATCTAGCAAAAGATTTAAATCTAAATGTGCTAGACCTTGGACATCGAGGATTTGAAATCGTTCCGGGACCAAATAAGAGGTATTTTGACATTAATTTAAAAACGGGGATTTTACATGTTAAAGAAAGAATAGACCGAGAGGATCTCTGCAACCGAGACGCAAAATGCTCATTGGAATTAGAGGCAATTGTTAACTCGCCGTTGAATATGTATCGGTTTGAAGTTAACGTCGTTGATATTAACGACAATACGCCAACTTTTCCGTTGTCTAAAACAGGACTGAATATTTCAGAATCAGCATTTCCTGGGGACAGGTTTCTATTACCCAGTGCGTTTGATGCAGATGTGGGCAGTCACGCAGTAAAGAGTTACAAGCTCAGCCAAAATGAACACTTTTCTCTAGATGTCCAGAGCAACGGAGAGCAAAGTGTTTCTGCTGAATTAGTTTTACAGAAAGCTTTAGACAGAGAGAAACAGCCTGTGATTCAGCTCATACTGACTGCTGTAGATGGAGGAAAACCTTCCAGATCCGGTACTTTACAAATAGTTATAAGTGTGGAGGATGTAAACGATAATGTTCCAGTCTTTAGTAAGGCACTTTACAAAGCCAGTGTCATCGAAAACTCTCCAAGTGGTACATCCGTTGTTTCGGTTCATGCTACTGACGCAGACGAGGGCAAAAACGGCGAGGTTGTTTATTCTTTTGCTAATCAAATCAACAATAAGCATGTTCAGGCATTTTCGATTGACTCTGAAACTGGGCTGATTACTGTACAGGGTGTTGTCGATTTTGAGACACAAAATGCGCTTGAAATTCGTGTTCAGGCTAAAGATAAAGGAGATAAACCACGAGCAGCATTATGTAAAGTTTTAGTGGAAATCATTGACGTTAACGATAATGTTCCAGAGATATCCGTTAATTCTTTGGTTAATACGATTAGAGAGGACGCTACCGCTGATACAATGGTTGGATTGATAACAGTAAAAGACAACGATGCTGGTAAAAATGGTGCTGTAAATATAAAAATTCACAGCTCCGTACCGTTTAAAATACGGCACACTTACAAAAATAAATATTCTCTAGTGGTCGATGGCCCACTAGACAGAGAGAGCGTGTCTCAATATAACATAACTCTCACGGCTACTGATGAAGGGATTCCTCCTTTATCCAGCACCACTGTCATTACTGTACACATTTCTGATGTAAATGACAACGCACCACGTTTTCAAGACACCGTTATTAATGTGTATTTGAAAGAGAACAGTCCGGTTGGGGCTGTCATTTATACAGTATCTGCTTTTGATCCTGATATTGGTGATAATGCTAGAATATCATATTTATTACAAGACACCTCTAAAACCGGTTACGTAACATCAATGGTAAATATAAACTCGGACAGTGGTGATATTTATAGTCTGCAAACATTTAACTATGAAGAATTAAAAACATTTCAGTTTAGAGTTCAGGCCACAGACTCTGGTGTTCCTCCACAGAGCAGTAATGTGACTGTGAATGTTTTTATCCTGGATGAAAATGACAACAGTCCTGCGATTCTCGCTCCCTATTCTGAGCATGGCTCTGTTCACACCGAGAACATTCCCTATTCTGCTGAAGCGGGTTACTTTGTGGCCAAGATCAGAGCTGTAGACTCAGATTCTGGATACAATGCACTGCTTTCTTATCACATCTCTGAACCTAAAGGAAACAACCTTTTTCGGATTGGAACCAGCAGTGGAGAGATCAGGACTAAGAGGAGAATGAGTGACAATGACATGAAAACTCACCCACTAGTCATTTTGGTTTCTGATAATGGAGATCCCTCACTGTCAGCCACTGTATCTATTGATGTTGTGGTTGTTGAGAGCACAGGTGACATAAAGACTCAATTCAAACAAGTCCCGTTAAAGGAGGACAGTTTCTCCTATTTAAACATGTATTTGCTGATCGCCATTGTATCAGTTTCAGTGATATTTTTACTGAGTCTGATCAGTTTAATAGCTGTAAAATGCTGCAGGACTGATGGCAGTTTCAGTAGATACAGCGCTCCAGTGATCACCACACATCCTGATGGAAGCTGGTCTTACTCCAAATCTACTCAGCAATATGATGTATGTTTTAGCTCGGACACACTGAAGAGTGACGTTGTGGTTTTTCCTGCACAGTTTCCACCCACAGATGCTGATTTGATCAATATAAATGATGGAGAAACTTTTAGTAGAACCCAGACTCTTCCTAGCAAAGAAAAGGTAAGATTTATTAGAACTCTACTTTTAGCCCAATAAAGTCTTATTGTTGCTATAGATTAGGAGTTTATAATTGCAAATAGCTTCTTTTCCTTCAGAGTTTACGATTAGATTATATTTTGCCATTCTTTCTTTGTGGTTAGTAATTTATGCTATTCATTTTAATATTTAACTACATTTCTGTCGTGCGTTTATTAAATATATTGTGCGTTCATTATGCCTATTAGTTTTATTTTCACTATTAAAAACCTTACAAATAGCTTGTTTCCTGATTTCCTAATATAACGTTTTTGTAAGTTACTGTTGCTGCGGGTTTTTTGTAACGCGTTCAGGTAGTTTGTGGTTTGTGCAAATAAGTGTTATTCACTGGCTCTGTCCATGGTGCTGAAGTTTTCCGGCCTGCTTTTTTTTTTACTTCAGCGTTCAGAATTTAATGCTAGAATTTTTTATTTATTTTATTTATTTAACTTTTCTTACTAGTGTTATTTTAAATAATTTACTGAATCGCTTACTGTGTGTTGTTTAGACGTAGCTCAGCAAGTGCGTGACTGCAATATAACATGAGGGCTTTCTAATACATCACATATTTTCTTTCTTTCTTTCTTTCTTTCTTTCTTTCTTTCTTTCTTTCTTTCTTTCTTTCTTTCTTTCTACGTAAGTGCTTACCTACTTCACATACCGATTAAGTCCAGTTTTCTTTACGTTTAATAATTTTATGATTTGCACTTCTCCACACGATGTCGCTAGCTTTCCACTCTGAAAAACCTCTTCCGGTGCCTTGCGACGCGCCTTCTTCTTACGTAAATGTGTTCGGTCTAGCTGAGGGCTTTGTTCCGGATACGCCATTGTACACAGATGCAGTTTAAGGATTGTTCAGTTGGATGGTTGCTTTCAGCTATATGGATTTAATTTCGCCAGTCCTTAGTGCTGATGTACAATGGCTTCACTAGTGGCAAACAGATTTTTTATATGGTTGTGGTTTTCACTGATTATCCACTGCTGGAGCATCGCGGAGGGGCAAATTGTGTATTCCTTGTCAGAGGAGGGGAAAGCTGGCACTGTCATCGGAAATGTATCAAAGGATTTAAACATTAATATACAGGACTTTAACCGACGTTCACTACAGCTTGTTTCGGCAGACAATAAAAGGTATTTTGATTTAAATATGAAGACGGGTGTTCTTCAAGTTAAGGATAGAATAGATAGAGAAGCTCTATGTGAACAGAGAACGAAATGTTCTTTAGCCTTGGAAATTATTGTCCATTCGCCATTGAACATTTACCGATTTGAAGTGAACGTATTAGATATTAATGACAATGTCCCAACATTCCAATCAAAGGAAATTGACATAAATATTGTTGAATCAGCGTTTCCAGGTGAGAGATTCCCATTACCAAATGCGTTTGACGCAGACATAGGCAGTAACTCTGTAAAAAGCTACAAGCTAAATCAAAATGATTACTTCTCCCTGGATGTGCAGAGCAGCGGAACACAGAGTGTGTCTGCTGAATTAGTGCTACAAAAGTCATTAGACCGGGAAAAGCACTCTGTGATCCACCTAACATTAGCTGCAATAGATGGAGGAAAACCTCCTCGATCCGGGACGGTGAATATTATTGTAAATGTGAAAGATGTTAATGATAACATTCCGGTTTTTAGTAAGTCTTTGTATAAAGCTCGCGTCCAAGAGAATGCACCTCCGGGCTCAGTCGTAGTTACAGTACATGCAACTGATTTGGATGAGGGTCTGAATGGTGAGATCGTTTATGAGTTTTACAAACAGGGTAATGACCAAGATACTAGTATATTTTCTATAAACTCAGAAACGGGAGAAATCACAATAATAGGTCAACTGGACTATGAAAGAAAAAGCGCTGTTGAACTTCGGGTCCAAGCTAAAGACAAAGGACCGAATCCAAGAGCGGCGCACTGCAAAGTATTAGTCGAGGTGATTGATATTAATGACAATATACCGGAAATATCTGTTACGTCTTTAATAAGCACGGTAAAAGAGGATGCTCAACTTGATACAACTGTCGGAATGATAACGGTTATAGATAATGATAGTGGTAAAAACGGTCAAGTAAACTTGAAAATCACCGGATCTGTTTCATTTAGGGTACAGAATTCGTATAAGAATTATTACATATTAGCTGTAGATGGTCCTTTAGACAGAGAGATTACATCTCAGTATAATATCAAAATTACAGCTATTGATGAAGGGACTCCACCTCTGTCTAGCACGACTATCATTACTGTACACGTCTCTGATGTGAATGACAATGCACCACATTTTCCAGAGCCCTTAATCAATGTTTATTTGAGAGAGAACAGTCAGGTTGGAGATGTTATTTTTACAGTATCTGCTTCTGATCTGGATATTGGTGATAATGCCAGATTATCATACTTATTACTAGGAAGCTCAAAAAGCATTCCTCTGTCATCTATGATAAACATAAACTCTGTCAATGGGGATATTTACAGTTTGCAGTCATTTAACTATGAAGAGATCAAAACATTTCAGTTTAAAGTTCAGGCTACAGACTCTGGTGTTCCTCCACTGAGCAGTAACGTCACTGTAAATGTCTTTATCCTGGATGAGAATGACAACAGTCCTGCAATTCTCGCTCCCTATTCTGAGCATGGCTCTGTTCATGCCGAGAACATTCCCTATTCTGCTGAAGCGGGCTACTTTGTGGCAAAGATCAGAGCTGTAGACTCAGATTCTGGATATAATGCACTGCTTTCTTATCACATATCTGAACCCAAAGGAAACAACCTTTTCCGGATTGGAACCAGCAGCGGAGAGATCAGGACTAAGAGGAGAATGAGTGACAATGACCTGAAAACTCATCCATTGGTTATTTTGGTTTCTGATAATGGAGAGCCCTCACTGTCAGCCACTGTGTCTATTGATGTTGTGGTTGTTGAGAGCACAGGTGACATAAAGACTCAATTCAAACAAGTCCCGTTAAAGGAGGACAGTTTCTCCAATTTAAACATGTATTTGCTGATCGCCATTGTATCAGTTTCAGTGATATTTTTACTGAGTCTGATCAGTTTAATAGCTGTAAAATGCTGCAGGACTGATGACAGTTTCAGTAGATACAGTGCGCCAGTGATTACCACACATCCTGATGGAAGCTGGTCTTACTCCAAATCTACTCAGCAGTATGATGTATGTTTTAGCTCTGACACATTGAAGAGTGATGTAGTGGTTTTCCCTGCACAGTTTCCACCTACAGATGCAGAGCTTATAAGCATAAGTGAAGGGGACACTTTAAACAAAACACAGACACTCCCAACTAATGGAAAGGTAAGAATGAATTCAAGTAGCATTGCTTTGCATAAATATGTACCACATATATTTCATCACAGCTAAACTTTATTCAACTAAGTGTGACCGCTGTCTTGTATTACATCAGGTGAGGCTTTGTTAAGAGAAACGCTTTTAATTTGCAATTATAAACAAAATGTTATAGAAAAACCCACCAAAGACAAGCAGAGAAACACTTTCCTCAGTTTGTAGACATAGTCTTTCCTTAAGCTTACTCAATTAACTGCTCCCATAGAAACAACTATCATTCCAAAATGAGTTGTCATTATTGTTGTTATGTTCGTTGCTGTGGAAGTGTCTCGCACTGGAAAGTAGAAAGCCTTTATGACAATATTAAGGTACTCCACAATCTGGACAAGCTGGTCTTCTCTTGGTTTTGCCAAAATAAATCAGATTGAATCTCTTGCAGGAAAGACAATAAATAACTTCTGCAGTGTTGCCTGGGAACTAGTGAGAATTACTTCAAGGCTTGTGATATTGTGTTGAATTGTAGAATAAGTTGAAGAACATTTGAAATGTAAATTTGTGGCCTACATAGGTGTCATGTTTATTATTAGGCTGATAATTTATTACAGAGAGGAGAAGCCCACTCGGGATCATCCTGAAATACAATGTTTAATATTATTTGAGCCACTATTAAAAGTGAGCAACAGAAGAATTCTCTCTATTATAGTAGTTGATTGTTTATAGGCCAGTGCACTTGTTCTCTCAGTATTAGTAGTACTACAGGCAAGTTAACCTAAATCTGCTTTTAGAAAAAAAAATCGCTCTTCTTTTGGTGGGGAAATCTTCATGTGCACTGCAGATGTGTTTAAGTCTCAGTTGCTTGAGGAAGGAGTGAGAATAGTTAAGTCATTGGGTAGACGTTTGATGTCTAGAGAAAATGAGTAGAGCGTTGTTATTCATGGAATTTTCTTTGAAGTAGGCTATACATGGATTTAGGAAATACAAATTTAGGGAAAGACTGAACACTGGGATGGAGAGTTTGAAATCTATCATTTGGAATCTGCAGTCCTAATTTATAATTGTTTTGAATTATGCATAAAAACACCGGCATAACGATAAGAGTTGTAGTTGGCCACATGATGTCACTAGGCTTCTACGCTTTTGCGTGTTTTTTTTTAATGCTCCGCCTTTCACGAGGCAGGGCAATCTCTCTGCTGGTCAGATGGCTTTGTTTAGAATACGCCATTGTGCTTAACTGCTGTTTAAACGCGGACAAAATACATTTTCGGAACTAAGGGAATGGATTTTTCTATTATTTTTTATTTTTTTTGACAGAGCTATTGTATTGCCCTAAAATGGCTGCATCAACGGGTCAAATATTTCAGTCGTGGATATGTTATTTTCTACTGCTTAATTTCTGGAGGTTTGTAAATGGACAGATTGTCTATCAAATAGCGGAAGAATCAACCCCAGGCACAGCAGTCGGAAATTTGGCAAAAGATTTCAATCTAAACGTTCAGGACCTTGAAAGCCGAGGATTCCACATTGTTAGCGAAAACTATGGCAGGTATTTTGATCTTAATCGGAAAACCGGCATTATTAGTGTTAAAGAAATTCTTGATCGAGAAGAGCTTTGTGAACGTAACATACACTGTTCTATAGCGCTAGAAGCTGTCGCTAAGTCACCGCTGAATATTTATAGGTTTGAGGTGAACGTTTTAGATATTAACGACAACTCACCAGTATTTCGGCAGACAGAATGGATGTTAAATATTTCAGAGTTAGCTGCTCCAGGGGAGAGATTTGCTTTACCGAGCGCGTATGATGCAGACGTGGGAAGTAATTCGGTAAAGAGCTACAAGCTGAGCCAAAATGAACACTTTTCGCTTGATGTACATAGCGGAGAGCAGAGCGTATCAGCTGAATTAATTCTGCAGAAAGCTTTAGACAGAGAGAAACAGTCTGCGATCGACATCACACTGACTGCTGTGGATGGAGGAAAACCTCACAGATCTGGAACGATTCCTGTTATTATAAATGTGGTAGATGTTAATGATAACGTTCCGGTGTGCAGTAGATCACTCTATAAAGCTCAAGTTAACGAGAATGCTTCACCAGGTACTCCCGTAATTACTGTGCATGCCAGTGATTTGGATGAAGGCGTTAACGGCGAAATTACCTATTCGTTTGTTAACCACGACAGTGATCAAAATCTTAACGCGTTCTCAATAAATCCAGAAACCGGTGAAATTGTAGTGATGGGTGATGTAGATTATGAAAAGAAAAATGCGGTTGAACTTCGGGTGCAGGCAAAGGACAAAGGTAATAATCCAAGAGCGGCAATGTGCAAGATTCTAGTAGAAATCATTGATATTAACGATAACGTTCCGGAAATATTTGTGACCTCATTAGTTGACATTATTAAGGAGGATACACCGGTTGACACAATGGTGGGAATGATAACTGTTATTGATAACGATGCTGGCAAAAACGGTAAAGTAACCCTTAAAAGTCTTGGATCTGTCCCATTTAAGATTCAAAAGTCATACAAGAATTATTACACATTAGTTGTAAATGGACCTCTCGACAGAGAACGTGCGTCTCAGTATAACGTCACTATCACAGCTACTGATGAAGGGACTCCATCTCTATCCAGCACGACTGTCATTACTGTACAGGTTTCTGATGTGAATGATAATGCGCCATGCTTTACTGAGCCAACTATTAATGTGCATGTAAAAGAGAACAGTCAGGTTGGATGTGTTATTTATACAGTATCTGCATTTGACAATGATGTTGCAGACAATGCTAGAATATCATATTCATTGCTAGAAGGCTCGCGAAATGTTCCTGTGTCATCCATGGTAAACATAAACCCTGACAGTGGAGATATTTACAGTCTGCAGTCATTTAACTATGAGGAGATAAAAACATTTCAATTCATAGCACAGGCCACAGACTTTGGTGTTCCTCCACTGAGCAGTAATGTTACTGTGAATGTTTTTATACTGGATGAGAATGACAACAGTCCAGGGATTCTCACTCCCTATTCCGAACATGGATCTATTCACACAGAGAATGTTCCATATTCTGCTGAAGCAGGCTATTTTGTGGCCAAGATCAGAGCTGTAGACTCAGATTCTGGATATAATGCACTGCTTTCTTATCACGTATCTGAACCCAAAGGAAACAACCTTTTCTGGATTGGAACCAGCAGCGGAGAGATCAGGACTAAAAGAAGAATGAGTGACAATGACCTGAAAACTCACCCACTGGTCATTTTGGTTTCTGATAACGGAGAGCCCTCACTGTCAACCACTGTGTCTATTGATGTTGTGGTTGTTGAGAGCACAGGGGACATAAAGACTCAATTGAAACCAACACAGATAAAGGAGGATAGTTTCTCCGATTTAAACATGTACTTGTTGATTGCCATTGTGTCAGTTTCAGTGATATTTTTACTGAGTCTAATCAGTTTAATAGCTGTAAAATGCTGCTTGACAAGTGGCAGTTTGAGCAGATACAGCGCCCCAGTGATTACCACACATCCTGATGGAAGCTGGTCTTACTCCAAATCTACTCAGCAATATGATGTGTGTTTTAGTTCTGATACACTGAAAAGTGATGTAGTGGTATTCCCTGCCCAATATCCACCTGCAGATGCTGAACTGATCAGTATAAATGGAGGAGACACCTTTAACCAAACACAAACACTCCCTAATAAAGAGAAGGTAAGATCCTGTGGATCTCAGGTCTTGTAATTTTCTCATAATTTCTAGTTTACTGTGAGAGCTGAACATTAGTACAAACTACTGTCTTATGTTTATCACATGTTTGATGCTACATGGCTTTGTTTGATCTCTGCTCATAGAGTCATAGCTCATAGAGTTAATATCTAATAATATATCAGTTTTGTCTTTGTATCAATTAGTTCATATCACTTATTACATCATTACATGCACACCATAACACCAACCAGGGGCGTATCTAGGATTTGAAAACCTCAGAGGCTGAGCCCAAAACATCCGGGGCTAATTGAGGAGAGGGGGTAAGCAAGAATAACATGTTTTGTAAGGGCATTTTTATGTAATATTGTTTAATAATAAACACAAATTAACACAAACAGTATGCAACTTTAGAAAATTTAATTCAATCTTCAATTCAGTTCATTTTCTCTCACACAGGTATGCCATGCAATATTGTCTCTTTTACTGCTTGTGTGTGAAGCTGTGCCATGCAAATCCTTTATTATTACTATTAGTTTACAATAATCTATATTATACATGCACCTATTATTTCATTCCTGATTTATGCTGTCACTACTGTATGAATTATTCTTTGTTTATTTTTTTTTATTTTTTACAGCTTCTCTTCTCTTATCACTCTCTCATCTCTCATTCTCTCAGCTATCTTACTGCTTGTATCTTGTCTACTTCATGCTCTTGATGACTTTTCTAAACTATTTTTTTGAGGGTGGAAACATCAGACAGTATCTCCGAGCCTTGAGCAAAACGATCAATTATCATACTAGTATTTCTAGTGCTGAGAATACCTTTATCAATTGACAGAACAGCCGAATGATAGAGTTTGTTCTGGTCCATTGTTCACCTAAGTCATGTCTGTATTTTAACTTAAATACTGCATTAGTTGAATAATAGAAAGTCATGATGTTCAGACTTTAATGTCTTAGTGCTTTAACAGTTTAGATTTTATTTAGATCTATCTTTAGGATAATTTAATGTAAGGCTTTTGTAGGTCTTGGGTATGGAATAATATTCTAAAGGGTCCTATATGTCAGGGGTTTTCAGAATCAAAGACATAGGGCCTCCTTTTTGACACAACTACATTTGTTAGCCTACTTTAATCAACTGTGTTAACATTAAATATTATAAGTTAGACTATTATCTGAATAATAAGATTGTTGTGTTCTCTGACATTTTTATTGTTGTCCGGTTTAAGGGCTGTAAGGTATTTTAGTCACGTGGTGTGAAAGCGGCGCCGCGCAGACCGACAGGTGTAGGACATTAAAGTATCGCGAGAGCAGTTCTAGAGCATATTCGAGCGCACACTCTCGCGGTATTTTGGCGAGAGCGTGTGTGTGTGTGTGTGTGTGTGTGTGTGTGTGTGTGCGCGCGCGCGCGCGCGTGCGGAGAGAGATGTCAGTTAGTATCGTGTACAGTAAACGGCAACAGTGCTCTAATAAAACGATGAACATTTCATTAATTCCTCTACACTCCTGTGGAAAATTCGGGATAAAACATTCGGGGCTAGATTAAAAACATCCGGGGCTCGATCCCCAAATGAATAGCCCTAGCGACGCCCCTGACACCAACAATTATTCTTAACAATCAATATCGATAGTAATTTTTTGTTTTTATTTGTTTGTTTTTAATGAGAGTTACGATTATAAAGTTTTTTTATGTTGGTTTTTCAGCTCAAATAGTTTTTATATATTGTATTTCTTAAACTTCTACCGAGTCTTTTACCGAGTTTTAGCGTAAAAATACATTAAACATAATTAAACATAATGATTGGCCTCATTATTTTCTTTGTTATTCAGTTTATTCGGATAAAAATCTGATTTCACGTTTCTTTTTTTTTAATTCACTAAAATATTTTGACAACAAAATACCTCTTGGTGTCGCTTTGAATCGCCTCTATCGGTTGTGGCGCCTCCCCGTCTTTAAGTCATGCACTGCTCATGCGCTTTGTTCCTTAGTTTTGATGAAAATGGATGGTACCAGAAGATCTTGCACATGTGCAATGCTAAATTATATCTGAGTAACATTTTAATCATATGTTTTGATCGCTGGATCTCACAATATGGATATCCGGACGGAACTGTCTTTCATTCTTATTGTTGTGATTTTAATAACACTGGCGAACCTCGCTGTTGCTCAGATAGCGTATTCAGTATCCGAGGAGGTGAATACGGGGACGTTTGTTGGAAATATAGCAAAGGATCTTGGACTAAACATTCATGATTTGGAATCACGCATGTTTCACATCGTTTCCACTTCGGGGAAGAAGTATTTTGAGGTTAATCTGAAAACAGGGGCATTGTTCACAAACGAGAGACTGGACAGAGAGGCGCTTTGCCCTGCCTCTCTACAATGTTCCCTGCTTTTGGAAGCTGTTGTTAATAATCCATTGAATTTGTTTCGCATCGAGGTGAATGTATTGGACGTGAATGACAATGCGCCTTTGTTTCGTGTTAAATCAAAGCATTTTAATATCTCAGAGCTTGCTGTTGTTGGAGACAGATTTCAGCTGCCGAGAGCTTTAGACCCTGATGTGGGTAGTAACTCCGTAAAGAGCTACAAGCTGAGCCAAAATGAGCATTTTTCTCTGGATGTACAAACTAGTGGAGAGCAGAGTGTATCTGCTGAATTAGTATTACAAAAAGCTGTAGATCGTGAGAAACAGCCTGTATTTCTTCTCATTCTGACCGCTGTTGATGGAGGAAAACCTCCCAAAACGGGAACATTGCAGATAGTGGTAAATGTGCAAGATGTTAACGACAACGCCCCGGTATTCAACCAATCTCTTTATAAGATGCGTGTTATCGAAAATGCTCCAGTTGGAACAACTGTGATTAATCTGAACGCGACAGATGCAGACGAGGGAGTAAATGGTCAAATAGTCTATTCTTTGGTTAACCAGGATATCGACGAGAAAAACGGTGGCATTTTCAGCATTGACTCCGTTTCGGGAGAGATTACTGTACGGGGCACGGTCGACTTTGAGACACAAAATGCGTATGAAATCCACGCACAGGCTAAGGACAAGGGACTGACTCCTCGATCAGCGCACTGTAAAGTATTAATTCAGGTTGTTGATTTAAACGATAATGCTCCGGAAATCTCGTTGACATCCCAGATAAATGTAGTTACGGAAAATGCGAAAAAAGGTACCGCCGTTGCTTTAATAGCAATATCTGATAAAGATTCCGGTAAGAATGGCAATGCGCATGGAAGATTAGTTGGCGAAGTTCCGTTTAAACTGCAGTCTTCTTATAAGAACTATTATTCTGTTGTGGTGGACGGGCCTTTAGACAGAGAGCGTGAAGCTGAGTATAATGTTACTATTATAGCGATAGACGACGGAAGCCCATCTCTTTCTAGTACCCGAATTTTTACAATTCAGGTGTCAGATATAAATGACAATGCGCCACAATTTTCAGATCAAGTCGTCAATGTTTATGTAACAGAAAATGGCCCAAAAGGGCAGATTATCCATACTCTCTCAGCTATTGATCCAGATTTAAATGAGAATTCTAAAATAGCTTATGACATATTGGACTCCCAAAGTTTATCCCATGTGTTTTCTGCTGTCACTATAAATGGAGATAATGGGGAGATACATGCTTTGAGGTCTTTTAACTACGAGGAAACAAAAACATTTCAATTTAAAGTTCAAGCAACAGACTCTGGTGTTCCTCCATTGAGCAGTAATGTTACTGTGAATGTTTTTATCCTGGATGAGAATGACAACAGTCCAAGGATTCTTGCTCCATATTCTGATCACGGATCTGTTCACACTGAGAACATTCCCTATTCTGCTGAAGCGGGCTACTATGTGGCCAAAATCAGAGCTGTAGACTCAGATTCTGGCTATAACGCACTGCTTTCTTATCACATCTCAGAACCTAAAGGAAACAATCTTTTCCGTATTGGAACCAGCAGTGGAGAGATCAGGACTAAGAGGAGAATGAGTGACAATGACCTGAAAACTCACCCACTAGTCATTTTAGTTTCTGATAATGGAGAACCCTCACTGTCAGCCACTGTGTCTATTGATGTTGTGGTCAATGAAAACACAGGTGTAATAAAGACTCACTCTGAACATGCACAGATAAAGGAGGACAGTTTCTCAGACATAAACACATATTTGCTGATTGCCATTGTATCAGTTTCAGTGATATTTTTACTGAGTCTGATCAGTTTGATAGCTGTAAAATGCTGCAGGACAGATGGCATTTTCAGCAGATACAGTGCTCCTGTGATTACCACACATCCTGATGGAAGCTGGTCTTACTCCAAATCTACTCAGCAGTATGATGTGTGTTTTAGTTCTGATACACTGAAAAGTGATGTGGTGGTTTTCCCTGCTCCATTTCCACCTGCAGATGCTGAACTGATAAGTATAAATGATGGCAACACATTTAACCGAACACAAACACTTCCTAATAATGAAAAGGTAAGATTCTTGCCTAAAATAGTTATTTAACGATTTTTGCATAGATTTATGTTTTTAGCTTTTAATCAGGCTCACTCTTGGAACCTTCTCTGACAGAGAAATACTCTAAAGAACTGCACTGTGCTTATTTAGAGGCACCAAATACTTCACAATACAAATGTCCATTTTCTCTTCTCAGTTTAAGAAGTTTCTGTGGTTAATTCTGACCGTGTGTTACTGTTGGTTAGGTTTGCTGTCCGTGGTTCTGAAATCTGTAGTCTCCATTGCCCTCCAGTCCTATTGCTCTGAACATTCTTGATTCCAGCTTTATATTCATCTGCCTTTTCTGTAGATGTTTTGTAGAAACACTCTACAATGATATAGCAGAATGCTATCTGAATTAATTGTTTCTCTCATGGAACATTTCACTCTTCCATTTTCTGACATTGTTTCTTTTTGGTTCCTATTCTTTGTCTTCTCTCTCTCTCTCTGTCTCTCTCTGTCTCTCTCTCTCTCTCTCTCTCTCTCTCTCTTTCTCTCTCTCTCTTAGCCCCCATCCCCCTTTGAACTTTCTCTCTTCATTAGCCATTCTCTCCCTTGATAAAAGTATAATCTTTTTTCATGCTGCAACTATTTCAAAATTGTTGTTTTTACTTTAAAAATGTGATTTTAAGTCAGACTTATGTTTATCAGTGTGCTGGTAGATTGAGGCTACACACACACACACAGAGAGAGAGAGATAGAGAGAGAGAGTGAGAGAGAGCTTCTTGAGGCTTTGTTCGGTTTATAACACATCACTATAACAAAGACTCAGAACAATCGAGAAAACCTAAGCATAAATTTGAAATACTAAGCAAAAGATTTTGATATTTTAAAAATATTTTTTATTTTAAAAATATTTCGATATTTTTAAACTGCAAACATGACCAGCTTAGATGACCTTCTATTGCCCTGTGTGCATTGTGAACACTGCAATATTTATTCATATAGCTGACATCATCGTTGCACAGCTTAAATCATGCATATGTTTTCATAGGTCACTGTCCCTTTCAGTAAATTCTTTCTGAAAGGCACAGTTGGATAGCTGATAGGATTTAATGTGTAATGTGTTTTGACCTTTTTTGTGAGCAACTGTATACACTAACCATATATAGGTCCTTGTAGTGCAATGGCCATCTTGCATTGCTGCTTATTGTTGTGTCAGTGAACACAAGGCATATGGAGTAAGGTAGATAGAGAGAGTGAGAAAGAGAGGTTGGGGGAAGGGCCGGTAATTTTCCTTACAGCTCTGCAACAGCAGGGGTTCTCGGCAAGCAAGCTGAGCTCATAGCTCTGACATCATCATTTTTCAACCACACCTAAACATTGCCTTCTATTACAAACCATTAGAGGACACATGTAATGCATTATAATCCATGGATTGTCTAGTTCTGTTATTATGTTACTAAATATAATAAAATTGTTTGTTAGTCCCCTTCCAATTTCTTCCCAGCTTGTCTGTGCTGCATTGGCAGTGTTAAATTATTTATTTCATAAAAACACATTATGCAGAGTAAGTATGATAAGTAAGCAATGGTAACCAGAACAAGAAGAACATACAAGTGAGCAAAGCATTGATGGGAATTGAAACTAGCACAGTGAGTGAGAATAAAATGAATTACTTTAAATATATTCAAATGTTTAATTAAAATTGAAACACAATAACACAATGTATATATGAATTATACAATATCCACACACACACACACACACACACACACACACATATATATATATATATATATATATATATATATATATATATATGTGTGTGTGTGTGTGTGTGTGTGTGTGTATTTATATATCACTTCAGATTCTGTCACCTCGAGGTTGTCATGGCAACTTGGCTCAGTTTCCTACCAGCAAGCTAGTGCCGCATTTTGCCTACGCCCATTGAGAGAGAGAGAGAGAGAGAGAGAGAGAGAGCGAGAGAAGGGGGTGGAGATGGCTGGGCAAAGAGACATAATAAGGAAAATGAAATATAGACAGAACAGAACAGAGAAGAGAGAGAAAGGAAATAATGAAATAGAAATATTACAGGAAGACAGACAATAAAGTCACTAAATTAATGCTCTGTTGATATCTGAAAGAACAAGTTCTTGTGAAAATTTGGATTCTGATTAAAATGACACAAATAATTTCTTATGGGGTAAAGGAGGGAGATTAAAAGAGAGATGGTTAGTGAGGGTCTGGCAGCTGCTAGAAGCTACTGCTTTGCTTCTTTGGTTTTGTGGCTTTGACACAAATATGGGGGGGGGGGGGGGTTGCATTGCATGTGAAACAGGGCTGAAGGATCACTGATCTTTCTGATAACACTATGTGTCCCTATACAATTTAAATCAGTCCTGTTTTCTTTTCTACACCATTTTGTGATTCATAGACCTATTCTGCTCTGTTTATTATGGTGCATTGTCAATGTATAATGACTTTTACTACAACCCAACAAGCATTAAACAAGTTAAACACTTTTTACATATTTCCTTATTAATTGTAACATATATTATTAAATAATAAATATGAATAATTCAGCATATTCATGTATAATTATTAATGCAATATTTCAGTTAATGTGCTATTAAGTCCTAGGACAGTTACTGACAAAATGCATATAGCATAAGGGCAAACATGTAGATCATATGTCATAAATAATATTGCAAGTATAATATAAACAAGTATAGTGCTTGTTTCAAGCTTTAAAAATAGACGTATTCTATTGGCAGATAGTAAATGTGTCAAAAAGCTACATGGATCTTATTTTTTATATTATTATCTCATAAATAGAAATATTGGATGGCTTTTCCGTTACTCATACAGTATTTTCCCTATTATTCACAGAAGATTTTTTTGCAGTGTAGGAATGGTTCTTTTAGAAAAAGGTTGAGCTGTTACTGTCTATGTGAAGTTTTACATGTTCTTTGCATGTCTGTGGGGGTTTTCTCCTGGTACTCAGATTTTTTTAACCTTCCCAAAACATGCCAGTAGGTACACTGGCCACTCTAAATTACCTCTAGGGTGTGTACAAGTGTGTGCTCAGGTGTGGTGTCCTGCAGTGGACTAGTGCCCCATCCAGGGTGTGTTCTTGCCATGTTCCCTGTTTCTTAAATAGGATCCATTTTAACCTCCTGTGGACAGTATGTGATCTCCCTGTGTTCATTCGGGTTTCCTCCCAGTCATACTTATAGTCTTGTTTTTTAATTATATCATGACCTTTGTGAAACTGAAAAAAAAAAACTATAGAGTATACTATTTCCTCAGAAGTCTATTCTGTCCACTTTATACTGATTTTTTTTGCAGCATAACTGTAACAACTTGAGCATCTTGTAAAGGCATAGGAGTGTCTTTTCATCTTAAAAACACCCTGTAAGTCTCAGGGGTTATAACAAACATTATATTTTATATTTCTTTGATTAGTTTGGTTTCTCAAGGCTAATTAATGGCTAATGTGAAAAAAGATAAGTATCTTTTCCACTAATTATTCAGGGTGGAAATCTGAAATAGATAATGAGTGTTTCCTATTCCTGGAACCTTCTTACCTTTCTCTATGTCTCACTTCTCTCTTTTTTGTGCTTCTCGTTGTGTGCATTCTCTTGCACGCTACTTTTTTCTGTAGTTCCATACTGTACCCACAGAGGGCTTACTATAACCATCTTGATTTCAGTTCTGCATCACCAAAAGTGCTACTGAGGTTTCAGGTAGTAAAATCAGTTAATTGGTAAGTCTCATGTGTCCATATGGTGTTAATTCGTCTATCTAATAGGAACTGGATTCAGCAATTGTATGTGTGTGTGTGTGTGTCTGTGTGTGTGTGTCTGGGTGTCTGTGTGTGTGTTTGGAGAGAGAGAGAGAGAGAGAGAGAGAGAGAGAGATGAAATGTTGCTTTGCTGATAGAAAGATGGTTATACTAAGCCCTCTGTGGGTACTATGTGGTACTACAGGAGCAAGGATCTAGCATGTAAGTGCACAACCAAGAGCATATTAAATCATAAAAAAGAGATTGAGGTATAGAGTATCTTGGAAAAGGTCCACCTGACCAGTTTAAAGTGAGTAATGAATGAATGAATGAATGAATGAATGAATTAACAAATAGAATGAAGGAATGATTTTCTAAGTGAATACAAGTATATAGTTCAGTTTATTGTCTCCATTTCATTTAACAATTCTGACACTGGTTTTTGTAGTAGATTTGTGGTGATGTCATTGCCTTCAGTCTATGATGTGAATGGTGTGGTAAACGTGGTGAGGTCATCTCTCATAGCCAGCAGTAATATGATAATGGAAATAGAGCTCAGTCTTTTACAGTCTAGTGGACACACACACAAAAAAACCCCACATAGACACAATGTCGGCTAACTTAGCAAACTTACAGACCTTCACCCTAATTAATGACTTTTTAAAGGGAACCGATTAAGGTGCAGTAATGAGGTTTGTTAATATTTTAGAGGTATGTATTATAAATGATGAGAGTCAGTTATTCATACCAAGCTGCTGCACTTAAATCTAGACACTGACCTCCATCCATCCATCTATCCATCCAGGGCACATGTTTTTAGCCATACCTGTGTAAGGATGGTGGTTGGTGAGAAGAAAAAAGTTTCCAGATCCAGGACTTCTCACAAGTACATGGAACTGAGTTCAAGCAAGGTGACAGGCCAATGCAGTATCTGCTCATTAGTATTCCTAAGGGCATGTTTTTTTAAATATTAAACATTTGACCTCACATTGTACAACTGTGACATCATTAGTTTTGAATTTGAAGAATAAAGGTTTGCTGCAAAGTCCTACCTCTAATCAGTCCCCATTTAGCTTACTTTCAGTGCAGAGAAGTATGTGGTGTGTGCCAGCCCACATCATTAAAACTCTTCCAATATAGGCATCGGTTCCCTGAATCCTGGAGATCCCCAAAGCATACCTAATGTCACTTCTCACTGGTCCAAATTGCAACTTCCGTATTGCTCATTCCAGAAGGATGTGTGCACCAGGGCATCTTTTGTAAACTTGAATTTAACATGCTAAGATTATACTGAAAAACGCTTTGCAAAGTAGTAGTCTGTAATTAATTCATTAGTCATGTATATCTAATCTATCTGCAAAAAAATAAACAACTAGTGTTTTCAAAGAATAAAAAATTGTGAACATATTTATTATTTATTTCTAAGACATATTCTTTCTGTCTACTTAGGCATGCACACTGCCACAGAAGCATGAGAATCCCATATGTCCACATGGCTGACAGGCGTCTGTCTAAGTGTAGACTAACAGAGATAAAATAGTCTAAAATCTCATGAGTGTGTGTGTATGCATGTGCATGCATGTGTATTCTTGTGGTGATAGATACAGAAACAACACTTAAAGGCTAGGTGCTCAAATATCCAGTGATGTGTGTAACTGATGAGATTACAGGTGTGTCTTTTTCATTTTCTATCTCAAATTGGTGTAAACAAGTGACAGGTCCTGCTGGGAGAATCTGCTAAATGTCAGACACAGTGTGGCTTTGAATAGATGCCATTTCTCCTTTTGCTTTGCTGTCCTGTTTTGCTAAAATACAAATCAGTAATTAATCTACTATTCAATCTAATTTAGCATGTATAGCATTATTATTATTTTCTTTATAGAAATAACATCTGATATACTCATAACCCTGCATGTTGTGACAAGGCCAGTATACTTGATGTTAGTATGTACTGACTAACTGAACAGCCCACTTCTCACCTGGGCTACAGCACTGAAGTGCAGCTCCAGGATGAACATTTGATCTCTCTTCCAACCCCTTACTTTGCATGATAGGTGATGGTTTTCTGCATGATGGTTTTCTGTCTGAATCAATGCAGCAGATAGATAGATTCACACTGTCCCTATATAATGATAGTCTAATAATCTTTTATAGGTATTACTAGATAGAGTACATCTTTTATTGGCTGGTGCTATGACATTCCAAGACACTGTGCCAGGACCAAATACAGTATATGTAGCTGTTTGATTGTGCAGATAGGTACAACTATAGCACATAATAAACCCCTTTTTGTATTTAATATTTTTTCATAACAAAGAAAAATCTTTAACATAGCAGAATAAACTATGCTTGCATGTTCAATTTGGTAATTTTATTTACATTTTCAATATTTGTTTTAAAACATAATAAATACCTTATGTCTCAGGCAGGAATTTGAACCCAGTGTTCCAGGTGAAATCATAACCAGGATAGAGTGAATCCTGAAGAACATTTTCATTAAATTTTCAGATCTGTGATATAAAAATATAAAAATGACCAACCAGAATTCCCAAACAAATTATTTTGAACAGTTTCAGGATGGCTGGGTGACTCTTAGTAGTCTGTTTTGACATTCATGGCAAGGAAGGCAAATGGGGCATCTTGCTGGTGACCTGGTTTGCAGCAGAATGTGTACACTTCCAGTTCTGCACATAAGAGGGTGAATGAGGACACAGTTCCTATTTACTGCTGCTGGATTAAGTGAAGAGTGGAACTGGAATAGTGCATGCTTTCAGCTATGCTGTGATCATAATGTTTGGTTATTTGAGCTGTCAGTCTGTGATCACAGATTTTGTGCTAGTGGTTGGTTCATTAAAAAAGGGCACAAGAGATAAAATGTGCAATGTAAAACAAAAGATATTAATATTGTGGCAGAATTTCTAATTTTTAAAAATTTGCCAATTTTTACCTATGCACTATTAGAAATATTGTGGTAAGGAGGCTGCTCTATTAGAAATAAATAAATAAAAATCAGTGTAGGCGAGATACAGCCAAGCGTCTCAGCTACATGCACAGAGGACACACAATGGAAAAAGGGCGGCGGCACTCTTCGTGTGATTGAATTCATCGATGCTGGCGATAGGTATTTATGAAGACAATGTAAAATGCAAATATTTTAACAAACAACGATGCAAATAGATTATTTTCTCCTTCGTTTCGCAAATGGGAATATATCCGGTACACTTTGGCTTTAAGCGATTTGTCGCTGTTATTTTTTTTCTCTGTGTGTTTGATGGAGAGGGTGCAGCTCCCCCTCCCCCGCTTGTAGAGTGCAGCGAGCGCAAGGGAGGAGAGAGAAAGAAAGAGAGGGGAGAGGCTGCGGCCAACAGAGAAGAAACAATAACCATCCTCGCTAAATATTGGGGAAAAATATAGGGTGAGGACAAAGAAGGGGACCATGGACGAAGCAGGAAAATATCCGTTTAACGTGAAAGCGGAGAGGAGATTCTGGTCGTCGTGCACATAGTCAAGGTAGAACCGACGGCTCTCCCTGATTTTTGATGCCGTGGCAGAAGCAAGCACACGCCAAGCTCAAAAGGCGGAAAACAGTTTTTAATCCGTCTGCAGATGCTGTGCCAGCTTGAGATGGCTGTTGCGGGGCACTGCAGAAGCATAAATGATAGCATACGTCTTTGTTTTTATTTCGTCGTCGTTTTTGTACTGAGTGGCCTTACAAATGCACAAATTCGTTATAGCATTATCGAGGAGCTGGAGTCCGGGGCTGTCGTCGGAGATCTCGTTCGAGATTTGGGATTGGATCTTGGAAAGCTTGCCGCTCGCCGGATCAGAATAAACTCGGACAACGCGCGTCGCTACTTCAACATAAACCACAAAACCGGTAAGCTTTCCGTCAGTGATAGGATCGACCGCGAGACTCTCTGTGAGTTCAGCGGCAGCTGCCTTCTTAGCCTCGAAGTGGTCTTAGAAAACCCATCCGAGACGCACAACGTGGAGGTCGAAATTTTGGATGCAAATGACAATGCGCCGCTTTTCCCTAGAGACGAGTATCAGTTGGAGATCTCGGAGGCGGCTCAGCCTGGCGCAAAGTTCCCTATCGAAGGCGCCCAGGACGCTGACGACGCCTCAAATTCCGTTCGCCATTATCGCCTCTCGCCAAACGAGCACCTTGCGCTGGAATCAAACAAACCACCTGCCAGTGGAAAGCACATAGAGCTCATTTTGAAAAAACCTTTTGACAGGGAGATGGTGCCATCTCATCAATTGCTTCTCACTGCTACGGACGGAGGCTCTCCCCCGCGCTCTGGCACAGCGAAAATCAACGTACGCGTTTTGGACACCAATGACAACGTGCCAAAGTTCGATAGCTCGGTATACAAAGTAAAATTGCGGGAGAATTCACCCCTTGGTGCTCTGGTGATTAAACTGAATGCTACAGACCGGGATGAAGGCACAAATGGAGAAGTTTTTTATTCCTTTAGTTCATACACACCTGAAAGGGTTCGGCAGATGTTCAGCATGGATTCAGACACTGGAGAGATTCGTGTCAGGAGTAACGTGGACTATGAGGAGACCAACAGTTATGAAATGTACATTCAGGCTATGGATAGGGGGCATGGGGCAGTTGCAGTGCACTGCAAAGTAGTTGTGGAGGTGCTTGATGTAAATGATAACCCACCTGAGATTGTACTCTCAACTCTATCCAGTCCTGTGAGGGAGGATGCTCGAGCAGACACTGGGGTGGCCCTGATTAGTGTTAATGACCGCGACTCTGGACAAAACAAACATGTCACTCTAGACATTATTCCTCCTGACCTTCCATTTAAAATAAAATCATTTCGGAACCACTACACCATAGTCACAGCTGCCTTCCTGGATAGAGAGACAATACCATCATACAATGTCACAATAACAGCAGTTGATGGTGGAACCCCACCGCTCTCCTCTTCAATGACTGTTCGTGTAGATGTTGCAGACGTTAATGACAACCCGCCTCGTTTTGAGCAGACATCATACACTGTTTATGTCACAGAAAATAATGCCCCAAGTGCTCCTTTGTGTGTGGTAAAGGCCACAGATCCTGATGCAAATGAGAATGCACGCATCACATATACCGTCCTCAATGACAACAACCATGGGATCTCTGTGGGATCATATGTGTCCGTCAAACCTGCCACAGGTGAGGTCTATGCCTTGCGCTCTTTTGACTTTGAGAAGCTGCGGGAGTTTCATTTCCAGGTCAAAGCTCAGGACAATGGTGTGCCACCACTGAGCCGAGTAGCAACAGTTTATGTTTATGTCATGGACTCCAATGATCACACACCATGGTTTGTCCACCCAGCAGCAAATGTTTCTCACATGGCTGAAACTATCCTCCGTAATGCTGAGGCAGGTGTGCTGGTGACTCGTGTATTGGCATGGGATGGAGACGCAGGGCAGAATGCATGGCTACTCTACACACTCGAACACCCCCCTGAACTTGACCTGTTCAAGGTGCATGAGCACACAGGTGAGATCCGAACCACACGTCGTGTTGTTGAGGACAACTCCACAGTCTTCAGCCTCACAGTGCATGTGAAAGATCATGGACAGCCACCACGCTCTGCCTCTGCAACTGTTAATGTGGCTATCATGGAACTTCCTCCAAAAGTGGCTTCTGACCCTAAACGAATCATCAGACCCCATGGAACTCTTATTTTTTCCAGTGTTACACTATACCTCATTGTTGCCCTCACTGCCACCACTTTTGTCTTCTTGGTCACAGTTTTTGTCCTTGCCATTGTGCGTTGTCATGCCTACTGCAGCCAACCTGATGCATGCTCCTGCTCACCTTGTTGTGGTGGATCCAAGAAGAAGGCACCAAAAGAGGGTGGAGGAAATGGTGGAGGGAGTGGTGGTGGCAGTGGTGGAGCATCAGGTGGAGGTGGAGGAGGAAACCAGCAGCAACAAGCTGTGGCTCTACGAAGGGACCTTAAAGTAGAGCCACACTATATTGAGGTTCGTGGAAATGGATCTCTTACCAAAACCTACTGCTACAAGACCTGCCTAACTGCCACTTCAGGAAGTGACACATTCATGTTTTATAACATGGGACGACCTGTGAGTGGAACCTGGGGCTCCGGGGCCGAACGATTCTTCACCAGTCAGAGTGGGCAGTTTGTGCGCAGGCTTAGTATGCCAGATGCCACCGCCATACAGGTGTGTGTGACACCCACATTTGTCTGAGAGGCATTGATTTCACTGTTAAGTGGTGTGTGGTATTTGCCTAATAATGTTGTCATTGTCCCTCATGCCATGTGTTCTGTAATTACAGCTAATTTAATTCAAATATTCAATTTTTCAATAAAATGATAACATATAATGTGTGTTACATATACATATATATGTGAATGGTGTGGTTGTTGATGAATGTTCTGAAACCATTTGTGTACTTGTTCGATTGAGCTAGCATGTTTTATTATTTTCTGAAGGTTTTCAGCCATCCTTCTTCCAACATCATTTGTACTCTGTATTCCAGAAAAAAAGCACTCTCAACCTTCTCATGCTTGTGCTTGCTTTCATTTCCACCCTCCCTTACTCGCACTTGTTCTCTCTTGCTCTCTCTGTTTGCACTGCAGTGCAGTCTTCAGTAGCAGTACAGCAGTTTGTTATATTTAGAGGTGAGAAATTCAAGCAACACCCCAGATTTGCTGTTCTCACTCTCAACATTCCAAGTAGCACTGTTGCAGTCACTGTTCTGGTCCATCTTCTTAAAGAGAATATGTGATTGAATTATGATTAGTCTTTTAACATGGGCTGTAATTTTGGTTCAACTGCAAATGGGTTGATTGATTAACATAGGCATATCATTATTAAGTATATGCTCATAAAGTATATGATAAATTTTATTTTATTTTGCCATTCACAGTAGCATCAATATTCATGTCTGCACAATGCAATTACTGTTGGTCCTTCTTACTACCTCACACACTCATGCAGATGCTACCTAGAATTTAGGTAGTGTTTTAGTTCACAGTAACACAGTCAGTAATTGCAGGGTGCATATAATTTTAAGTGTCCTGTTGCATCAGTTATATTTATTGATCTGGTATCTGCCTGTATTGAAAGCTATAACAAGAAACTTGTTACCAGAAACAACTGGTAGTTGGTAAGAAGAAGTAATTATTGGTTGATGCCTGTCTCTCTCATTAAATGCCAGTCATGTTTATTCTCTGTGTGTAATTTAGTGCTGATGATATATGGTTCCATGTTGCTAACAGCTGATTGGGTCTTTTGCTTTGGAAATAGTGGGGGAAATGATGTGATTGGTTTGTGCAGGGGTATGAGCGCTGTATCTAGGCGAGGTGTGTCCACTTGGCAGAGAGAGAGAGCATTAGCAGCTGGGAGAAAGAGAACAAGGGAGTGAGGGCAAGAAAGATCAGACTGAGTCTGAGATCCTGTTTTTTCCTCTCTCTGAAAATCACTCATAATAGGATATACATACATGATTTCCCTGCTTAGGTAAAAAAAAATGGCAGCATATGTTCAGATAAAATGGAGAGATTATATTTGATTTCATTGTGTAACTAATACAGTCTGTTCATGTGTACACGTTAAAAGCTGATGTGAAATCTAAAAGCTAAAACTGAACTTCTGTGCACTAATAGCAAATTATAATGATATAAATACTGTACTTCTTTTTGGAGACAGAGTGTGTTTATTGTGAATGGGTGTTATATCAACATCCATTTGCTAAGGGTGCACATTCAACAGACTTAAATGAGCATATTAGACTGTTGCTTCTGGCATTGTTTTGCAGTGTTGGTTTTGAAAGAGAAATGGTTTAATAATGGCTGGTATTACAAAATGAGTTTGCTTTATGAAAAACAACAACACAAAAGCAAACATCATATATACAGAGAATTTGAGTTGTATTCGTGTGACAAGGCTTAAAAATAAAAACGTTCTGTCCACATTTTATTATGTGTTAGAGACAGACAATCTAGATTACTGTGGAGGCACAGATTCAATTCTCATTTCCAGATAATTACCTTCTGTAGCTGGTATACTTGTGGCCAGGTTAAATATTCCATAGTAGCTGCTCTTATTATGAGTATCAACATTTTGTATATTATGAGTATCTCTTATTATAAGAATCAACATTTTGCATCTATCTCTTCATTGATTTTTTACAATGTTTAATTTCTGAGATTTTTTTCTTTCTGTGCAAACCCAGATGTATGAAATGAATTGGCTCTTACATTTCTTCCAAGTATATATAACCTTGATATGATTTTGTATGTGTGTATGTGCTAACCCTATCCTCGGCAGGACAAGACAGAAGAATGAAGATATCACTGCAAAATATAATTTATAACTTGTGTTGTTTAATTTAGCCTTTGTAGCTCAGTATCTAACCATGGCCTCCTCATACTCCTCTTCCTCTTTCTTCTTCTTCTTCTTCTTCTTCTTCTTCTTCTTCTTCTTCTTCTTCTTCTCCTCCTTCTCCTACACTCTGTTTTTTTCTGTTCTTCTTCACTTTACCTATATATGTGCTGCAGCCCAAGGCTCCAAATGCAGACTGGAGATATTCAGCTTCTCTCAGAGCAGGAATGCAAAGGTAAGACTATTAATACGTTCTTTATCTTGCACAGAGAAGATTAACAAACATTTAGACACCTTTTGATCTCAGTAGCACTAGCCATAGTCACTCTGGATAAGGGCATCTGCCAAATGTCATAAATATAACCATATGTTTCTATACATGAAAATGTCATTGTCTACCTTTAAATGGTAAAATAGAAAATGTGGAGCTTATGTTTTAAATGGCAGTCCAATCTATTTTACCAATTATTAAATGTGATGTTATGTGGAAAGTGTCTTGACAAATTGTTTAACCTGTAGATCCTTAAGAAAACCCCCTTATTTAATCTTTATTCTACTAAATAAACATGATACTGTGGGTAAATAAATGATGAAAGGCAGTTCTCCACAAAATAGTTCATTCTAATGTACCAATGAAAAAGCAGTCTATCAGATTATCTACAAGCCTCTGTGCAGTGTGGCATAGTGGATCTTTCAAGCTGAATGAAGGTCACTCTAATAAGCGTAGGGTTGTTATGATAAGCTGCATTTAACTTAACAAGCACAAAGTGTTCTGGGATTGCATGTCCACTGAACATCACTGAACACTACTATGATGAGCAAATTGCAGCTAAAAACCTAGTCTATACTGCAGGTCTGTTTCTTTTTCTTTATTTTTTCTGTTACTTTTTCTTTAAAAAATAGTTAGGGGCACTGATAGAAGCCATCAGTCCTGTTGTTATTGCAATGACAGTAAAGGACACTGGAGACACAGCACTGGAAGGCATTCTAACAGCTACTAGCACAATTATGTGTGTAGTTGTATAAGATCATGGATGTCTCCTGGTGTTTAATATGGTGTTATGAATACATTTCTTGCTCTGATACATATTGTGTGAATATACATGTGTAGGTCTCCAGTCTGGTCTATTTTCTGACATTAATACAGTGAGGGAAAAAATTATTTGATCCCCTGCTGATTTTGTACGTTTGCCCACTGACAAAGAAATGATCAGTCTGTAATTTTAATGGTAGGTTTATCTGAACAGTGAGAGACAGAATAACAACAAAAAAATCCAGAAAAACACATTTCAAAAAAGTTATACATTGATTTGCATTTTATTGAGTGAAATAAGTATTTGACCCCTTTGCAAAACATGACTTGGTGGAAAAAATGGTACTTGGTGGCAAACCCTTGTTGGCAATCACAGACATCAGACATTTCTTGTAGTTGGCCACCAGGTATGCATACATCTCACATCTCAAGGAATTTCAGCCCACTCCTCTTTGCAGATCCTCTCCAAGTCATTAAGGTTTTGTGGCTGACCCTTCAGCTCCCTCCACAGATTTTCTATGGGATTAAGGTCTGGAGACTGGCTAGGCCACTACAGGACCTTAATGTGCTTCTTTTTGAACCACTCCTTTGTTGTCTTGGCCGTGTGTTTTGGGTCATTGTCAGGCTGGAATATCCATCCACGACCCATTTTCAATGCCCTGGCTGAGGGAAGGAGGTTCTCACTCAAAATTTGATGGTACATGGATCTGTCCATCGTCCCTTTGATGCGGTGCGGTTGTCCTGTCCCTTAGCAGAAAAACACCCCCAAAGCATAATGTTTCCACCTCCATGTTTGACGGTGGGGATGGTATTCTTGGAGTCATAGGCAGCATTCCTCCTCCTCCAAACACAGCGAGTTGAGTTGATGCCAAAGAGCTGGATTTTGGTCTCATTTGACCACAACACTTTGATCACCCAGTTCTCCTCTGAATCATTCAGATGTTCACTGGCAAACTTCAGATGAGCCTGTACATGTGCTTCCTTTAGCAGGGGGACCTTGCGGGCGCTACTGGATTTCAGTCTTTCACGGCGTAGTGTGTTACCAATTGTTTTCTTGGTGACTATGGTCCCAGCTGCCTTGAGATCATTGACAAAATCCTCCAGTGTAATTCTGAGCTGATTCCTCGCCGTTCTCATGATCATTGAAACTCCATGAGGTGAGATCTTGAATGGAACCCCAGACAGAAGATAGTCCTTTTGTGTTTCTTCCATTTGGGAATAATCGCACCAACTGTTGTCACCTTCTCACCAAGCTGCTTGGCGATGGTCTTGTAGCTCATTCCAGCCTTGAGTAGGTCTACAATCTTGTCCCTGACATCCATGGACAGCTCTTTGGTCTTGGCCATGACGGAGAGTTTGGAATCTGATTGATTGCTTCCTTCTGTGGACAGGTGTCTTTCATACAGTTAACAAGCTGAGATGAAGAGCACTCCCCGAGAGTGCTCCTACTGTAATCTCAGCTCGTTACCTGTATAAAAGACATCTGGGAGCCAGAAATCTTTCTGATTGATAGGGGATCAAATACTTATTTCACTCATTAAAATGCAAATCAATGTATAACTTTTCTGAAATGCGTTTTTCTGGATTTTTTTGTTGTTATTCTGCCTCTCACTGTTCAGATACACCTACCATCAAAATTACAGACTGATCATTTCTTTGTCAGTGGGCAAACATACAAAATCAGCAGGGGATCAATAATTTTTTCCCTCACTGTATATGAACATCAGTGACTCCAACTTAATGACATGTTCATTGGAAGACAAAGAAGAGAAGTTAATAAGTGTAATTGATGAAATCAGCTTGTTTATGCTTGATTATTACTGTCCAAATTTCATAGGCAGAACACAACCTTTAATATGTCATCCACAATCCACTCTGGGCTTATTATATGTTTTTTACATAATCATTCTGTAGCATTTAGTCGGATTTGAAAGGATTTATTCTGTTAGCATTTGGTCAGTGTGAGAGGATTTGTCTGTGCCCTTACAAAATTGAAATAGAAAGATATTTTTAAACACAGATTACATTTCAGAAATCACAAAGGTATCATTCAGAGGAATGACAAAAAAATAGAGAGTACAAAGGAGAGGATGAAGTGAGGAAGAGCAGTAAGCATTAAAAGGTTGACAATTAAGAGATTAAAATGGCCTCCACTAAGACAATCTAAAAAACAGAGGATTTTTAAAATAAAACCCTACAGTCTGAATGCACAAGCATATGGTGAAATTTGTTTAAAAATCAATGTTGATCATGATACAGAGATTTGAAAGGGAGATTCTGTGAGATGTGGGGGTGTTATTTAGCAACCATAGCTGCCTAACACATATTTATCAGAAATTTAGAGAGACAGCACACTAAAATGGAGGCCATCTAGTTTGCATTCTACAGGCAGTCACCCATACCTCACTCTTTTGTATGTACAGTCTATCTCCTCATTTGCACATTTTGTTGTTTCTTGACAGTTTTGTTTCTCATTTTATATTACATATGCTTGAACCAACATGCTCCCAAATTTAAAAAAAAACATAAGAATCGACACAAGCTCCAAATTGTTAAGCAAAGCAAGGAGGAGGGTTAGCAGATTTGTCTTTTTTAGAGTTCCATTCTTATCCAGGGAAATAGCTCCTGTTTGTTTGAATTAGGTTGGGGTATGAGCATGGGCCAGTTGATTTATGGGCATGTCTATATTTAAACTCACAAACAGCACATTTTTACAGGGCATTCAGATTTTTCCTTGCATCGCACCTGTTTGATAAGTTTATCAAACCTCAGTGTTTTTTCCTGAACTGCAGCTTGGCAGAGGTGAACATGTTTGCTGTAAGGGACAAAGAGGTGCTTTCAGCTAGCATTTCAAGCAGTAGTAGAAAAGCCTAGCATTGACCGTCTGGGTTGCCATCTGGGTTGTCATCATTCTTTCGACTGAAATAAAGCTCTGTATGGCTCTACTCCATCACTGTGAATGCAAACTCATAAAGATAATCTGTCTTTAGCACACTTCTCACAGAAACATGCCATATTACTTCTCTCTGGATTACAGAGCACAGCCATGAAAATGAAAGAATTTTATTTCTTCCAAAAAAATCCTGAAAACTGTTGATGGTAGTATGGTTTGGTATGGTAATTGGTTTTGTTAAAATAAAAAAAAGTAAAAATATTTCCAAAATATTTTTTGCTGTCTTCTCTCAAACACATATGCTGTACCTTGCTTTTAGACTTGCTTTAATTTCAGTAATGCTCTCTACACCCAGACTGCATGCAGTGAGCAAAGACTAAGCAGGCATAAGATGCAGTTTGGCTTCTATAAACAACCCTTACCTAATCTAGCATTAGGGAGTTGTTACACACTAATGTGTAACAAGATAAATTTTTTTCTGGATAGGTTCAAAGAAAAATAGGTTTGTTTTATAGTACTGCAATAATGGGCTTAAATAAATAATATTATTGATTATGTTTTCCAATGGTTTTTATATTACTCCAACTGTAACTATAGAAATGTATTTTATTCATTGTGTCATTATCTTGAATAAGACTATTCTAGTCTAAATATTAAGGTTAATTATTTTGATGGAGCATTTCACATTCCATTTTGTGTTTGTGTTTGTGTGTCTTTACATTTACAGCTCGGTCCATATGGAGGAGTCATCTGTGATGCAGGGGGCTCAGGGCGTTCTGGTCCAAAATTGGCCTACTGTCTCCAGTGCTCCTGGTAAGACACCATCCTGTCAAAATCCTGCTTTACACCAGTTCACCAGAAGGGGAATAGTGTGTGTTAGGTCATACTGAATTTATACGTATTGAATCTTATGTATCTGCCAATACAGTGAATAATGCCCTAATATTTTTTACCCTTTGAAATATTACTTTCAGTATATGTTTTATTGTCTGTTCTGCAATTACTTTTGGTGCTCTGACATCTTTCTTTCCCATAAAATACCCAAAATAACTTTCTCTCATATTTCCCTGCAGTTGTTTCTGAATTACTGAAATGGCTCTAAATTGCAGCTGAAAATTATTTTAAGGCCAGGAGCTAGCATGATGATAATGCATGCTAAATGACAGTTGTTTAGAAAACTGAAATGAATACCCTAAAGTATAATGTAACTGTACTTAGAATACAGAACACAGAGGTTATTTAGTAAAAAAATAATTACAGAACTTGGCATATTGTGCCTTAATTATATTGAATTAAAATCTGAGGCTGTTAATGGTATCAAAATGCATGGCAAACTCCTTAATTATATCACAAACATATTAATGTCTGACAGAATTGTATGAACCACTGCAGACAAACTAGAAAGACATATCTAAATTTAAATACATTAAGGTACATTTTGCCTTGTCAAGTTCACCTTATCAAAACTACTCTTAAATACAGTTCCAAATAATAATTTGCTGTAAATAATAAGAGAGAACCTAACACATTATTTCTCTCTGTTAATATATATGGCAAATTTAAAAGGAATAACATGGATTACTCTAGATCTGAACAACTATAACATGATGCCCTTTTAATACAAGTTATGACATGACTTAATGCAAGTGGTGATGGTTATCTCTGTAAAAGGAAAAACAAAGCAGAGAATTAACAAGACAAAAGACTGACAAGGGTTTAGTGTGGAAGTTTAATTGGCCTGATCAATACACACACACACACACACACACATTTTTTTGCTAAAACAAATTAAACAACACACCAACACCTATCATGAGAGAACCAAATCTGTAAGTAAATGTTACCATTAAGTGCACAGTGCTAAAGCTACAGGAACTTTAACACAACCATATAGATATTTTCTTTCCTTCATAATCATCTCCTCTTGAGACACTGTAGGTTACAATTGTCATAGGGTCAGTTTGGAGTGTGTGTCCATAATTAATGTATATTTAATTACACAATTAGTAGAACAAGAGAACTGTTAATGTACTGTCATGCTCACTTGCTACAAGATTAAACAACATGATTTAGAGAAGTGTAGATCAGTTAACAGAGATAGAGAACAAGAATGAGGAACAGAAAACAAAATGATGTCATTAGATCAGACTTTATTTAAATTGAACAAATGTAATGAAATATAATACAGTTAGATAACTGTTGAAATGATGGAGTTGGAGGAGAAAATGAGATGAGGGGTGTTAAAGAAGGGCAGACCAAGTGGGAAAGGGAGTGGAGGACAGTGTAATTACTTGGGTTATGAAAGATCAATTTGTTCTAATTAAGTCGGTGCTGATGACAGAGTCTTCGAAAGAAGTAGCTGTGAGCCCCGAATCCCCCCCCACACACACCACTACCTCTCTCTCTCTCTCTCTCTCTCTCTCTCTCTCTTTCTCTTCTCTTTGGCATGGTCAGTGATTACCTTTTAAGTCTGAGAAAATACAGCACAGTTCTGATAGGAGAGAAAATGTGAAAGGGAATTAGTAACTGTAGGGTGAGCGATACAGCAGACAAATAACAGTGCCAGCTGAGTTATTTTCCACAGAGAATAAGTGAGCCAGTATGTACCTAGTGTTGGTTTGCAGATAATGATGAAAGATGAGTTAATATGTATTTTGAGAAAACAATAAAAACAGAAGGACTGGTTATGATTCAAATAAAAATAAAACACAAGTGCACAATGCCATAGTGTTTAGCATATTTGCCTTGCACCTTTAAGGTTGGAGGTTCAATCCCTACCACCACCTTGCTTTGATAGTTTCCTCTGAGCTCTCCAGTTTTCCTTAAACAGTTCAAAGGCATGCATTGTAGGCTGCCTGGCATCTTTAAATTATCCATAGTGTGAGAGTTGTGTGTGATTACGCCCTGTGATGGGTTGGGACCCCTGGTCCAGAATCCCAGTGACCCTGTGTTTGATGAACAGTACAAGAAAGAGTGGATGGATAAATAAAAAACACTTCCTGTTGAGAGCAGCCTTCATCCAGATTAAGATCATTACATTAAGAGAAACACACTGCTTTTCTCCAAGGACTTTCATCTATTGTGTATAGCATGTTTTGAGCAGCTATTGTAATATAGGGCGAGTGAGAGAGTTAACAAGAAGGGATCTGCAATGGCGGCTGTTACTAGGGGAAAAGAGAGAAAGAGAGGGTGGAGTAAGACATATCGAGGGCTTAAAGCATTATTCTCTATCAGTGTCTTTGCCTTAGCCACTAGAAGTGGCAGTTTCCACAGCAACCATTCATTTCCTCAGTTAGAGCACAGAGGGAGAGAGAGAGAAGTGGTAGAGAGATGGATAAGTGTGGTGCTGATTCATCTAAACAAAGGTGTAATGTAAAAGACATCATAGAGTAGAATAAAATAGAATAGAATAGAATAGAATAGAATAGAATAGAATAGAATAGAATAGAAAGTTGGCAAATGATCACCATGATCAAAATTATTTAACTTAAATTGTGGTAAATAAAAAAAAGACATACAGTATATACTCATTGTTGATTTTAATGGGAATACCTGTACACCCGGGCATTTAGTAGCAGATGGGCATGTTTGAATAACTGCTGATCTCACAGGATTTTTACACAGGAAACATTTTTATACAGTCTCTAGAGTTTAGAGTTGCACAGAATGGTGTGCAAAACAAAAAAACAGTGAGTGAGCCAGGGTTAGGGTTAGGGTTAGTGAGCCAGTTTGGTTTAAGTTCCCAGGAGCAATGTAATATCTCAAATAATCACTCTTTACAACCACTGTGAACAGAAAAGCATCTAATCAGGTGCAAAACATTGAACCTTGATTTGGATGGGCTACAACATCAGAAGAGCTCATTGGGTTCTACTCCTTTCAGCCAAGAACAAGAATCTAAGGCTATCATGGGCACAGCCTCACAGACAGTTCTGTGTAATCTCTAGATTAGAGTTTCTGAAATACCCAAATCACCCCATCTGGCACCAACACCATGCAATGGCTAAAATTACACAGATCACATTTTCCTTATACTGATGTTTCATGTGAACATTAACTGAAGCTCTTGACCTGTATTTAAATGATTGTGTGCATTATGCTGCAGTCACATGATTGACATTTAGTAGACAATCTTGTCAAAAGCTACTGATAAATTATTAAATAGATGCAATGCAATATAGATATTTAACACTATATGGCCAAAAGTAAGGACACCTGACCAGTCACACCCATATGTCCTCCCTTTTGCTTGTATAATCACTCTTCTGGGAAGGCTTTCAGCTAGATTCTGGAGTGTGGCTTTGGGGTTTTGCCCATTCAGCCACAATAGCATTAGTGTGGTCAGTCACTGATGTTGTGCAAGGAAGCTTGGCATGCTGTCAGCATTACAATTAATTCCAAAGATGTTCAGTGGGATTGAGGTTAGGGCTCTTTGCAGGCCACTCAACCTTTTCCACTCCAGCCTTGGCAAAGCATGTCTTTATTGACCTCACTTTTTTCACAGGGGCATAGTCATACTGGAACAGGTTCAGGCTACTCCCCTTAATTTAACAGGAAATGTTAACACATCATATAAAACATTTCAATAGTCTGGGAAAGGCCCTCGTTTGGTTGTGATAGTCAACTGTCCACAAACATTTTTGCTGTGAATTAAATGATTAGCAAAGTAAGATGAATGAATGTTATATTCGTCAGAGCGAAATAGGTAATACTTGCAAAAACAGGAAAGAGAAATGCAGGGTGGAAAAAAGAAAGCAAAGAGAGAGGGATGAAGAGGAAGAGAGGTGGATGATTTTGACCTTTTCCAATCTAGCAATTTAAAGTTCTGTAGGTGTGCCAACCTGCACTGCCCTGTGACTCAGAACCCGCACATGATGCCATATGCCCACACATGGGCAAACACATAAGGTAAATCTCTTGTGCTTCAGAAAATTGGAGCTAGAGTATTCGCTAAAATGCATCAGAATTATAGAATGTCTGAAGATTCAGAGCATAAAGGCATTTATACATATTATATATCTATTTTTTTACAACCATGAAATATCAAAAGTCCACATCAGTTTCAAATATCCAATACATCTATACATCTTGTTGTTTAAGTTGCATAAATGGTTTAAAATTCACTTTGCACAGTCATCATAGGTGTGTGTTGTAGCTGTATAGTTTCATCCATTCATAATTATTTATTACTTTTAGACTTAATGTTTTCAATAAAAATAATCAGCCTTTTTAAGCTCAGATATTTCACCTACGGTAAGACCACATACACTGGGTTTCTTGGCTGCATTTACACAAAACCTGTCTGTGCCATCTGCTGTGTTTTATCAGGATTGCAGAAGCTGACAGACTTAGGTGTGGCATATCATCTCATACACTGAGACATTCACACACACACAATGTTTTATATTATATAATGTATTGAATTATACACAACAATGTATGTTTTTAACGTGTATTGTGCACTTATCCAAATACAACAGATTTCATCATGATGAAATACTCCACCAAAAGTAAGCACATAAACACAAAAAAACACAACAATGTTTTTTTTTTTTTTTGCTTTTGTTTGTTTGTTTGTTTTTCTTATAGGTGTAACCTGAAAGCTTTTGGCCAGCTTGTGCAACATTGCACGTCTTCAGAAATGTAGAGTGAACATTACATTTCACCCATCATGTCCTTCTCATCCTTCTGCCCTTCAGCTACAGAGAAAACAAGAAAGCATAAAATAAAACCAATCTATAAATACTCCAATGTATGATACATGAGAGTGATATCAGAGACAGATTGTTAGACCAAGGATTTTTAAAGCAGATACTAGATCTCTTCAGTAATTGATTTTTACCTGTACACAGAGAAATAAACAGAGATGAATACAGAATACAGTGGTGTGTGTGTGTGTGTCTGCATGTGTGTGTGTGTGTGTGTGTGTGAGAGAGAGAGAGAGAGAGAGAGAGAGAGAGAGAGATTATTTGGTTTGATCTGTTTTAATTATGTTTTTATTAGGTGAGCCAGCCACCCACTGTAATCATTTTTATAGCAGTTATATTGCATATTAAACCTTTGTCAATAATCTGAGGACATAGTGAATGTCTCCACATGCTACATTAAACAAGGTCAAATAGAGGGGGGCTTAAATTTTTTTCTTCTCTCATATTCATAGCAAAGACAATCTTGAAGGTTGCTATTCTGGCAGAATATTTGTCCCATTTTAACCTCAGATCAAGTAAAAGGGAGAGATACAGTCTCAGGCAGTCATAGAAATAACAAAGTAATTAGAAATTACTTTCTCTCTCTCTCTCTCTCTCTCTCTCTGTCTCTTTCTCTTTCTCTCTCAGACACATAAATGACCTCAAACAATCAAAGAGAAAAGGCCTTGTTCCATCTGGAGTGAATTTTCCCTATAGTAAAGAGCAAATACATGCCAATCTATTTGTCAACATATATCAATCAACATATAACAGTTTGCATTTTTTTTCTTGATGGGGAAAGAAGAGATTTATATGCTGCAGTGGGACGTGAGAGGTGTTCTTCAGTACTGTTGTTCATTCTGCTGTAGTAAGCACATTCTGGAGAGAGACGCTATAAAGAAGCATAAGAAAAAGAACCGTTTTTGCTTGCAGCCATGGTCATTCACACACCACTGCACACAGTCTCTAACAGTACTAGTGGTACATGATAAGCCTAAAATAAGAAAAGAAAAAGGAAGAGAAGGAACACCTTTGGGTGTGTCAAAAAACAAGTTTAAAAAAATGTAGGTCACAGTTGTGTTGATTACTCCTGACTGGTATGTGTCGCTAGTGATAGAGTAGGGCAGTGCATTGAATGGATGTGTGAGACTAAATCTGAAGGGCTCTACAACAAAATGAAATCAGGCTCAGACAATATAGACACAATGACAAGTGACAGAGTCACTTTTGCACTCCATCCTAGGAATATACTACGATATAATACCATGACAGCAGTCACATCTAGATGCATTCTCACCTATGACATGGGGGAGACCACATGACAGTCATATGTCAGTGTTTTTGAAAAGCTACCCCCTTTTTGAAAAGATCTTTTTTCCCTTATTCATGCTTTCACCACTTTGAAGAGGATTGGTGAAAAGATGTGTTTTGGTCGAAAAGTTTTAGTGTGGGAGGGAAAAAATAAAGCTATTGTAGTTAAAAATTCATTTTATAACTATACTATTAACTATTAGCATTAATGCACTAATATCACTCTGTTGAAGAATTTCATGGTGGCTTCTCTAAGGTGACATTTTCCTCTAGCAGTCTATTGAGACAGCAGTAATTTATAGCATGCACACACACACACAAATTTTAGACCACCACGGTGACTCATGTTAACCCATAGACAGCCTGTACAGGATCAGAATTTGTCTCCTTCATACTTGTTTGTGCACAAACACAATACTGCTTCTTAGCTTATGCTAGTGTTGTAAGTTACACAGTGACACACACATGGGTCTTTCCCTTTCCATGGCCACATTATCTTTAAAAGAGGTTAAACTAGGTAAATTTAGTTCTATCTGATGTTGTGTGTGTATCCATGTGTGTGTTACTCTTTGCCTTCCTGTCAGTGTGTGTTTACCTCTGTTAAAATGTCAGCCTTTCTTCTCTGACCTTTCTATCTTCCTTCTGTAATGAGTTGGACCTGACATGTAATCCTGTGCTGTTGGATCCTGATCTATTCTGTGCCTTGGCTATTGAATACTGCATACATTTCAGTGTTTGTTGTTATACAAGGCATTCTTTGAAATGTGTTCACAATGTATTTATGACATGACAATTAACATTTGTTTTACATTTATTTACAGCCATGTGTGTTTTCTAAACTGAAGTGTCTATAACATTAACAATGATATTTTTCTGTCTCTCTGTCTCTGGTAGATAATGAGGGTGGTGAGGTGTCTCCTCCTGTAGGCGCTGGTGTGGACAGTAACAGTTGGCATTTTCGGTATGGTCCAGGCCCTGGTATGCCCCCCCAGCATCTGAAGCCAGGTGAAGTTCCGCCTGAAGCCTTCATCATTCCTGGCTCTCCTGCCATCATCTCCATCAGACAGGGGCAGGACGGTGATGATAAGAGCGACTTCATCACTTTTGGCAAGAAAGAGGAGGCCAAGAAGAAGAAAAAGAAGAAGAAGGAAAAGGAGAAGAAAGACAAGAAGGAGAAAGGGAAAGATGATGATGACTAGAAAGAGTTATTATACACACACAACCACACACACACACACACTCACAGACATATAAGACAGAGATCTCAACAGGGTTCATGACGGAACTGATTAACAAGGTTATGGGTGAGGACTATTAGATAATTGTTTTGTTTATTTTCTTCATTTATGAACTAAAGCAAATATTTTATTTTGAGTCATGATGTCTGTCTGACTCAACATGAAGTGTCTAATTAAGATCATTTATAATTTCTCTGTCTCACGCTACCAAAATTAGCGTTACATAACTCAATTCACGTTAATCAAATTATTGATTAGTTTTCCTCCATGCTCACAGTGCCTGACTACCCAATTTTCTCAAAAGACAACCGTGAGAAATAAGTAGATTACTGTTGACACCTCTGTCTTATTTATCATTGTGATTTCAGTTTTCTGTTTTCAGAAAGGAAGTCAAAATCAGACTTAAGAAGGTTAAAAGCAGTACACCACTTCTGATTATCAAGAAACGTATCAATAATTTAAAAAAGGAAAAAAGATGAACAATTTGGGAACAGAAAAGGAAAGGCTTTGATATAGGAAGTGGGGTTTATGCTAGTGTAAATATGGTGCCAACAGAGAAGTTGTGTGCCATGTTGTAAAGACAAACTGGTTTACTAATAAGAGACAGTGCTAAACTAATGCTTCTGCTTGCTCTGCTTCATGTCTGTGTCTACACTATGGAGAGGTATTTCAAATGAATAAGGAACATGTGGACACACTCACCTGACACCCAGCAGCATAATAAAAAAGAAAGATAAAACAGTGGTGAATGGTAAAATGCAAGCACATTACGATTACCAGCACTCTCTCCCAGTCATTATAAGCGCATTATCTAAAAATTTAACACTCATGCACATGCTTGTACAGGGTCAAAAGATAACACTCCACTAATGATAAATCCCCTTTTGTTGTACCTATTTTTTTTTTTTTTTGCTTCAGAAAATTTAAGTATGTGATTCAGCACAGGGCAAAAATGGATGAACTAATGTCTGGCAAAAGTTAAACACTGAAAGGTAACAGAAACTTGGTGCATGTAGTGGTGACAATTAAAGCTACATAAACAACAAAGAATGATTAGTGAATAAAGGAAAATGTGGGTGGTATTGCTTAGATGGGTAGCTGATATAGTTGTACAATACATGTAAAAAAAAAAAAAAGAAAAAAAAACAGTGTTAGTGATAATGTACACAACATGCAACATTCCCTGAAAACTTTCAGCGACCTGAAGCATATGCTCTGAATGTTTGGTATCGCTGCCCTTGAGCTTGTTTTTTTTATTTTTTATTAATCCTTAAACTCAGATCTTTAATCCTATTTTTGTGCCTGCTTTCTCATCTAACATGAGGATGTGGTGTATGGTTTTGTCCTGTACAAAATACCTTTGCCTTTCTGGTTGGAAGGCTAAGAAATGTTCAGCTAACTTAGATAACAAATTAGCCTGACTCTTGTGTGTTGTTTTAGCAAACAAAAATGTTTTTTAAGATCTGTTTTATAAGCTTTAATTGATCTGTATTGCATTTGTACAGCACATCTTTTGCTCTCTCTCTGACTCTTTCTACCCTGGCTTTATGCTCTGTTCTGTTTTGAATGTTAAATAGGCCAGCTCCAGTCATTGTACTGCACCCAGTACACTGAACATCACTCCTCTCTGTGTGTAAGTGTGTGTCACCAGTGAACAGTATAATGGATGCTGGTCCTTGTATTCCACTGCTTGTATTTGTCAAAGGGTAGATTGGAGAAAACAGAAGGGAGAGTCAAGACATGGTCAGGGGATGGAGTTTAACCAGAGCATGACATGATGTGAACTGGCCAAAGTACTGAATTGCCAGTATTACCTATTTGAAATAAAAATTTTCCCTGTTGCTTTGCATTGGAAATTGGACTAAGATGGCCACTGAATAATTGCAGTACAAAGTCTAGGAATCAATAGACTCCACCCCAGAATCCAGTCTTTGCACTGAAAGCTTCATGCTTCTGCTCCGTTGGATCCCTCCCCCTGTCTGTTTACACTGTACAACCTCATGACTTAAACCAATGTCACAGTGGCTCAGCTGTGACTGCTGCATGACCTAACCAGAAGGAAACTCTTACTACATAGATATATATGAATATAGATAGAGATTGCTATAATTTTGCTATTTTTGTTTATGATTTGTATCCATTACATTTATCAGAGATTTGCGTATTGTACTGTCTCTGCCAAGCCTTTGCATAATGATATTTTCCACACCCACTCAGAGTGTACATCTACCATGTTACTAAGCCTTCTACTTATTTGTAACTGCTTTATAGTGTGATGCCCTAAAGCTCCTGCTCAATCTAATGTTCTTTTGGTTTTGTTTTTGGAAACTAAATGCGAAGAAAAAAAAACACATTTGTGTATGGCTTTGACATACTGATCTAACACTTTATTATTGTAACTAAATTACTATGTATGACAACACTATCTCTTTTCCTTCACCTTTCCCTTTGAAGGATAAAAAGCTTAATGAAAATGTCAAAAAAAAATGATGTAAAATACAGTATATGTAGTGTATGCTTGTACCTAGTGAGCGTTCATACCATCATTATTTCTCAGTGTCTGGTAGTGGTCAGTAGGTGGTAAAGCACTGTCCAAATGGGCAGGGCTCATCTGTTGTATCTTTTGTACACCTGCTCATCAAACTGTGACAGTGAAGTAGTAAAATCCATTTCTCTCTTTCTCTTTTCTATTTCATTTTGATGAACAAGGTGGTACAGTGTTTTGTTTAATAAATCACCAAAAAATAAATAAAGTTTGCTTTCTTAATAATGTGACAAATTATCAACTTATTTCTTTCTCTGACAAAACAAACATCCAGTTTCACTAGAATTCTTACAGATTATTCAGCAGAATATTGACCACATTTTCTATATATTAAATATTGGCTGATTGTCATCTACTTTAAATTAATATCTATTTATTTTCAGATAGGGTTTCATTGTTTATATATTGTGTATCCTTATTGCTGAATAAACTGTTGGTGGTCACTCCCCAAAAGTGACATCAATTTAATAAACAGAAATACAAAATTCCAATTCTATTCAAATTCAAAATTTAAATCAAAATCAAAATATATTTTGCAATATTGTCATTTGGCAAACATGATACGTTACCATCAATTCTTGCTGCAAAACTCAAAGTTAACCATTAAACTACTTACACCTATCTATAAGATATCACACAGTACATTTTTTGTTGTTGTTGAATCAGCATACTTCATAATACATCATTAAGGAAAAACATTACAAATAGAAACAACAGTCCTGCTCATGTTTTTCAAAATTTTGGATAAAATGCATCTATTACATTTAAAAATATAATTGAATTAAACAGAAATATGTTTATTTCACCTTTTCCCCTGACCCAAGAACACTCCATTACCTGAAACTTAAACAAAAAAGGCTTATGTTCATCCCACTTATCATAATCATTATGTTATATTGTAGATGCCTGAACAGATTTCTTTATCATGTAATCATAAACAAAATAAATATTTAAACTCTAACAAAATTTGCAAAATATGCAAATGCACACGTATGTATCAATGATTGAGCTTTAATGCAGAAAAGACTGCTAGATAACTATTTCAACATTAAACAGTTAACATACTTGCAATAACTATTGATAGCAATAACCATTAGAAATACAGTGAAAATATTTCTAAGTGAAAATAATATATTTTAAATAGAACATAATATGCCTATGTCTGTGTTTTCTGGTTCTCCATGTTCCTCCCACCTCCAAAAAAAACATGCCAAAAGTTGGATTGACTAAGATAAATTATCCATGTTTTTGTATGAAGGTATGTATGCATGACACTGCAAACATATGTGTAACCCATCCAAAGTGTATTCCTGTGCTCATGCCCAGTGTTCCTGTGATAGGCTCAGCATCCACTGGGACCCTAACAAGGCCACAAATAAAATCTGATAAATGATAATGTAGTGCTAATTTATATTGCCATGGAGCCAATGTGAGTTAATGGGTAGCAAGTTTTCCTTACACCTCTGGGGTGATTTTGATGCATGTTTTCTGTGCTTCAGGGGTTTCCTTTTGGTACTCCTGTTTTCTCCCTCTGTCCAAAGACATGCATTGTGGGCAGATTGGAATCTCAAAATTGTCTGTAGTATGTGAATGGATGCGTGATTTGTATGTCTATCTGTTTGTGCCTCCCTGTGAACCTGTATTGGATACTGTGGGAGATAATTTTGTAAGTGAGGATATATGTATGAGGTGTGTGTTTGATGTAGTGTGAAATAATCGGGGGACAGCAGGAGTGAGTTCTCAGGTAAGGTTTATTCGTTAGTTCGTTTGAGCTTAAGAACAATATAACGTTTATCACGGCATGTTGGCCTGTCACGGGCCTTGCACACAGGCTGCAAGGGCTTTGAAGAACAAATAGTTGTATCAATGATGTCAGTCTGGCAGGCCTTCTCTGCGGTACCAGGCTTTCCAAACTTGGACCAATCAATGGCAGAGACGCACCCTAGATTATTATGGTCAATCTTCGCTCCACTGGTACCTTGAGCGGCAGTGATCTCATCATGAAGTAAACGCAACGCGTGCTGGATGGCAATGGTGGTACCAGGCGAAATATCTAGAGTACATACGTAGAAGACAGCGGATAAATCAGAAAAGCCGTGAAGTGTAGAGTGTAATAAAAGAAAGGGTGTTGGCCCCTGAAGGACTGAGAACTTACCCATGCTGTCTCCTGAAAAAGAATGAGGTGTTGGTGAGAGTGAGGCCGAAGACAATCCCACTGGTGGGGGCGGAAACGCCCAATTTTTAATATAATGATTTAGGGAAGTTTAATTATAATGGTATTCGAAAAGTTGTAAATTCAAAGATAATGGTGTAAAAAAGAATCTAAAAGGTCTAAAAAAGAAAGATGGGTGGGATTGTCTAGGCAAAGAACCAGTGATGTGTTGCATTGGGAAGATAAGGGAAATGTATATAAAGGCTGTAGTTGGAGTTCCCCGGAGAGAGGTTGTTGGGACGTTCATGTGTGAGCATCTCAATTCTTGTGTCAGCGCTGATTACAAAATAAAATCTCTTATCTGCATTCATCTAGTCTGCTTGATTGGCTTATTTAGTTTTGAGGCCTTACTAACTATGAGTCTCACTTAGACTGAGCTGTCGGGTCAGTGTGGAGCTGGAGTCAGATTTTAGATTTTAGATTTTAGTGTAGTGAGTACAGTAGAATTTTTATTCCACAATACGTATGGTGTATAATGTTACTGTGATTTAGTGGCAATTATATAATAGTTTTGCATGTGCTAAAAATAAGGGAATATTGTGCCATACTATGGCCCTCCAAGACTAGAAGGTCTGAGATATTGAAAAAAAAAACATTTTGCATTTCCTAGTTTGCCCTAGGACAAACACAGAAGCTGAAACTTAGTGCCAAACTGACAGACTGCTGCCTCTGATGCTTGAACATGGCATGACTTCTCCAGCTGGTATGGCCAGTATTAAACTTAATGCATCTGTAAGCTCCAAACAAAGAGATTTCATTTGTGGTAAATTACATTTTACATACAATTACAGGTTACATTTATCTTGCTTTCGATCTATTTTTATAATTGATCTCTTAATCATTATCTAAAAAATGTTAGATCAGTTCTGGCATACAGTCGGAGCAGCTCGTTGCAGCAGTATAGTGAGTGTTTCTCTGATGTTGCACCCACCCCTTCTGTCTTAATAAAGGTATCTGTGCTGCTGTGTCCTTGTGTAACTGTCTGGTTTCTTTCATCACGTGGGTTTATGAGCAGGTGTAAGAGAGAAAAGAAGATTGAAAGGCTCATATGCTAATTCTTGTCTAAAAAAAAATCTAAAAATCATCATAACAGTTTGTGTGTGTGTGTGTGTGTTCTAGGAGACAGTTTCTATGGTTACTACAGGGATAGAGCAGATCTCTATAGCAACAGTCTCCTTGAGCTGCTCAACAGGAGTGGAAGTGAAAGTGGGAGGAATGGGAGGCAAGCTATCCTATAATATCTGACAAATATATTGAGCTTTCTAAGGTTCTCTCTCTTTTTCTCTCTTTCTCTCTCTTTCTTTTCCAAACACATGTTAACATAATGAAATGATACAAACCTTAGCCCCAGAAACCAAAAGGAAATCATGTACATTTGGTCCACATTAAAAGAAAAAACATTGTGAATCTTGGAAACCACACCTCTGTGATTCATATCTGCCCTCCTTGCAATGGGATAAAATAACCATATTCAGGTAAATTGAAAAGATATTGCACATTTGTATTTAAGTCTACTTTAACTCAGTTATGAATACAAACTAAACTCTAAAGTTCAATAATTCACCATTTTCTAAAAATTTGTAATGCAATATACTTTTTCCCACAAAACATTTCTAAAAAAAAAAAGAAAGAAAGAAAGAAAGAAAGCACACTAAATCAAATGTTTGGAAGTCTTGCAATTCCTCAAGTTCTTCAATTCAGCTCAGGACATGGGTTTTAGAGCATTGTTTATATGAAATGGTCCTGAAGAAACTGCATGATTGCAGCATGTTGTTTGGTAATTCTTGCTGAAGGGCATACAGAGCTATCCTGCTTTTCAGCTCCAGTGACTCAGCACATGATTCCCACTGAGGCAGCTGAGACACTCTGACAGCAAAATTAATGGCTGCCATAAATCAGGATCAATAGCCATATCACAATGTACCAGGTGCCACCAGTGGAGTATGAAACCCCAGGTTATATATGTTATGCAGACAGACTTTAATTAACATAGAAGACTAATAAAATACTGAAACTGTGGTTCTACTTCACTCCTCCTAACCATCAGGGGTGGTGCATATATATTCTCAGATCTTCCAATAAAGTCACAAAGTGACCATATGACTTAGCATTTGTAATAAATCCCACAGACACCTTGACATATTTCAATTTCTTCTTCTCAACTTGTATGCATGTCGGACTGCATGTATACCATTTAGAGCTGAACGGCTTGTGACTATAGTTAGAGCTAGCTAACTACGATCTAAAGCTGGCAAAGTCATTTCTTCTATGTGTGATTTTTTTTTTCTTACATTCTAAAACATTTTTCTCAAGAATGCTACAGTGCTCCAGGTCCCTGATTAGTATTGAATGGGTTTTCAGTGGTAGATTTTAGCTAGCTTCACTCACCCTGTTCTTTGCAAGTTAGATCTGTCTGTTGGTTGCTCAGTAGTGGCAGTCAACTCTCATTCTTCCACTGGTTCTGGCTCTCTCTTGGCACCACCTACCCCCAAGCATTCATATTTACAGCTATTTAGCCAACTAGTGGGTCTGTGCATATGTGCTGATTAGTGTGAAATACTGAAATAAGTATTTAAAAAGATTTATGAATCTGTGAAATAATAAAATAATGTACATTCATGCTATGCAAATAGATGGTTTAAAGAATTGATCTGTGATCAATTAGTTCGGCACAATAAGGTGTGCAATCGATTAGTTGTGTCTTTTTGAACACGAGGGGTAGAACTCGCGGTATTTCTCCATTGCCTATAAGGTTTGCGCTGGAGAAACGTCGTCGAGTGTTCAGTTAATATTCTCCGCTTTTTCAGTTATTCAACCTAAGTCTTCGTTAACAAAGTGTAAGCAGATGTTATACTATGTTTAACAGTGTGCCGATATCATTATGATATCGATTGGGTTTTGATTAAAATGTCTAAGAGTTTAGAAATGTTTTTTTTTAATGCTACTTGTTTGATTTGCTGGAATATATTGTGGAAATGTAAGTGTGAAAATTGAATTAACATTTGAGACATTTATGCACTTCCAGATAAAATTTCTGGAAGACAGTATTTGCATGTTAAGAACTGTTTGTATTAATTTATATCAATGTATCTGGTATGTTGCTGATTTGAAAATTTCCTTATTGCTAACTAAAAGAGATAGAAACATAAACTTTGTGGTGGAGAACCGTCATTGAGTGTTAATGTACTTAATATTCTCCCCATTTTCAGGGGTATAATATGTGGGACTGTCTCACCATACTGCATGCTCACTCTGAGCCTAGTAAGTGGCCTCCACTAACAAATATCCTGCATTCTCCTTTCATCACTACACTGGGTCACATAATGGAAGAGAGGTAACCAGTTATGTGCTTAGTGCCTCAGCATTGTCTGGTTCCGGCATCTTATTTTCTGTATTTGTTTGTATTTTCAGATTTCGCATATGCTTTTAGAATTTGCGTTTGCATCTGTGTCAGAGTTTTTGCTCATGTAGGTCACTGTACCTATGACCAAAAACCAGTTGGCAGTTTTTTTTTCTTTTCTTTTCTTTTCTTTTCTTATCTGTACACACAGTCACACACAATGCAGGCCACCACTTTTCTGATCATTCCCTGACAGCAAGAGTAGCTCTTTGCAGTCAGAGGAGGAGCAGTCAAATCAGAATGTGCTACCACTGTCTGCTTTAGCTCATAACAATCAAAATAGAGTTAATGAATGAACACTTCTTTTGCTTGCTTGCTTGCTTGCCAGCTATTTATTTATTTATTTATTTATTTGGGGTGTCCTAGAATAAAAAAAAAATAGAGTCCAACCAATCAGGGCTAAGCTCTGTCACCAAGAAAACTTATACAGTTGTTGGATGAGAGCAGCTTCAGTGTCATGTTCAACTGAAATTATTGTGGCCTTTATCATCTAGGTGTGCACAAATTCATGTACTGTGTTAAGCCAGGTGATGATTGAACTGCATAGGCCTGCATAAAGTTGGAAAAAAAAAACTTACCTCTAATACTTTCCTGTGTTTGTAGTTTTATTTTGTATATTAGACAACAATAGAAAGAAAGTGCAGAGAGGGGAAGAAGAAAATTCACAGAGATAGTAAAGTGTTCAAAAGTTTCAGGTCCAAATTGGTTGATGGTATTTGATAAAGTCGCCTAGCATAGCTGCAATATCTAAATAAGAATAGGGAATTATATGTTTGCTTTTTATGTCAGCTGTGTATCTAATTAAATGGAAGAATGTATGGCAAGAAATCACTGACTAAATTAATTGATCCTGGAGCAAAGCCGCTTTAATACTGTAGTTCAGTAGGCTACTGTCTTGTAAATTTTAGTGTTTACAATACAATTTATTTGTATTGCACCTTTTACAATGGACATTTTCTCAAAGCAGCTTTACAAAGAAGAGAAAGGAGAGCAAAAAATAATTAAATTAAATTAATAAACTATTTTATCCCTAATGAGCAAGCCTGTGGTGACGGTGGCAAGGAAAAATTCCCTGAGATGATCTGAGGAAGAAACCTTGAGAGGAACCAGGCTCAGAAGGGAACCCATCCTCATTTGGGTAACACTGGACAGTAAATAATGTAACTGTAACTAATTAATGTCCTTTCTATAACAGCAATCAAGGGCCCATGAGGAACTATTAGGTCACTGTAGTTTCTGAGTTCATTATAGGCACTAATTCCTTGCGGTCACAAGCTGACAGATGTAATGGCAGATCTGTGACGGTGTGTAAGTCCCCAAGTGGCTCTGTCCATGGTTGTCTCCTGGGTCACAGGCTGTCCCCAAAGATCCGTCCACAGCATCAGTGAGCACCACCAAGCGATGAGACTCTGACCAGGGGTAGAGGCAGTGGTCACTCTGGAAACACTGGGAGCTCAGGAGTGGGATGTATAGTTCGACAGAGAAAGACAGAGAGCAAGAAAGATATTAAGTATGATTGTGATCATGTGATGATTAAAGACAATGTAGGTTATGTGTAAAGTGCAGGTAGGGACTCTGGCAAGATGCTATGACAGCATAACTAAAAGGGAGAGCATGACAGACATGAAGGCTTCCCGGGACATAAAGCATCCAACCACTTCAGTTAGCAAACCGGAGCAACTTGCGAGGGTCAAAAGGCAACAGCATCCAAACATCCCAGTACACCAAACACTCTATGCCCATGATCCTTTCAGATCTGTTCCTTTACCTAAGAACTACTATACATTGAAAGCTTGACTAAACAAATGTGTCTTCAGCCTAGACTTAAACATTGAGACTGTATCTGAATTCCGAACACTAATTGGAAGGCTGTCCCATAACTGTGGGGCTTTGTAAGAAAAAGCTCTGCCCCCTGCTGTACCCTTTGCTACTTGAGGTACTTCCTGCACCCTTTGATCAGAGTAGACGTGGTGGATCATAAATAACCAAAAGATCGCTCAGGTACTGTGGCGCGAGACCATTTAGTGCTTTATAGGTCAGTAACAGAAATTTGACTGGGAGCCAGTGTAGTGTGGATAAGATAGGAGTAATGTGTTCATATCTTCTAGTTCTAGTTAGCTTGTTTATGCTCCTACTGGAACAGCCAGACAGTAAGGCATTACAGTAATCCAACCTAGAGGTAACAAAAGCATGAACTAGTTTTTCTACTTCATGAAGTGACATATTTCTTATCTTAGCAATATTTCTGAGATGAAAGGCTACCCTAGTGATATTAAATACATGAGCTTCAAACAAAAGACCAGAGTCAATCACACCAAGGTATTTTACTGCTGGACAAGATGAAACTGAAAGACCATCCACAGTTACTCTGTAATCAGAAAGCTTACTTCTAGCTGCATGTGGTCCTAGTACAAGCACCTCTGTCTTGTCAGAGTTAAGCAGGAGGAAGTTAGTGACCATCCACTGTCTAATGTCCTTTACATATTCTTCAGTCTTAAGCTGGTGTCTCTCTTAGCTGAAACATATAGCTGTGTGTTTTAAACTGTTAGTTTAAAAGATTTAGGCACATAGCCAGTGCTAAGGGAGGAATTTATCATTTTTGAAGGGGTTCGGTAGCTACTGGTAATATCTATTTAAGGAAAGACATTGGTAAGGGATCAAGTATGCAGGTTCAACGTTTTGAAGGTGAAGTTAGTGAAATTAGATCAGGCTCTTGAAGGGGAGTAAAGCATTCTAAGCTCTGATCAGAAATAGTTATATTGTCTAAAGGGTTATCTATCAAATAATTCGGTTTTAAATTAATAGTATGAATTGTTTCCCTAATATTATCAATTTTTCCATTGAAAAAATACATGAAGTCGTTGCTGCTGCATATAGATGGTGTTCGCTTTTCTACAGTGGTTTTACTCCTAGTTAGTTTTGCTACAGTACTAAATAAAAATTTAGGCTTGATCTTCGATTAGTGCAGAGAGATACGCTGGTCTAGCAGTACTACGAGAATTTTTGTAGCACAGAAGGCTTTCCTTCCACACTAACTAAAATACTGCCAATTTAGTTTGATGCCATTTACGTTCTAGTTTTCTAGCTGATTGTTTTAAAGCTCGTGTGTGGTCATTGTACCAGGGTGATTTATTTTCTTTAATTATGTTTCCTTTTAAGTGGAGCTACAGTACATAGGGTGTTGCGAAACACTGACTCCAGGTAATCAGTCGCTTGATTAAGTTCTGTGGGGTCAGACGTGAGAATTCTGGGAGACTATTGGTAAATTTTTCTGCAGTAGCAGACGTAAATGTACCTTTAATAGGTGACGTGGCAAATTGCGCATCTCATGTCTGAGACGCATTTTAAATGAAACAAGATAGTGATCTGAGATAGCTTCTGAATGTGGAAGAATGACTATGGTTTCTTTATTTAAGCTGAATGTTAGAATAAGATCCAGCGTGTGACCATTTATTATGAGTGGGTTCTATTACATTTTATCAAACTTTGTTTGTTCAAATTCAGGCACGGTTTATAGTTTTTTATTATCCACTCACCTGCATGCTTCATTTTTCTTGCAATTTATGTTCTACCACTGCATCATGCATGCATGTTGTATCATGGGTCAAGGAAAAGTTTTTCATCTCTTTTTTTTAATCTGTGCATTTTATATGATTGAGATGAAAATAAATATCTGCTTAAATTGACTTAAACTTACTGTGATATTAAACACAGTGAAACTCCAGAGCAACCTGTGAAACTAAACTCTGTGCCTATGTATTAGTCATTTATCCATTCAGCAATTATGTGATCACTGCTATAATACAGTTTACAAAATAAGGTAACTAACTTAAGAATAGCAAATTATATTCTGAGGCATCCTTTTAAATACCGGAGCACTATTTTAACTGCTCAGTATATCACTGTTCTATCACTGAAGTAAAATGAGGGTGGTTTACAGCAACAGTCGAGTTCTGATTTAATTGTATAGTTACTCCCTCTTGTGGTGATGTTTTTGTGTGTTTGCTCGCTCTCGTGTGCTCTCTGTAGTCTCTCCTCCTTCCACTGCAACAATATGCTTTTTTGTGTGTGATTCTCTTCACATACACTCAGACTGAGTAATACATTCTACCTGCACTATATAGCCTGTGTCTCTCTAATATTTAGTGTGAATCAATAGATACTACACATATCACACATATGTATGCACATATGTATGTGTGTGTGTATATATTTGCACTGTTAATAATGTATTTGGCTTCAAGTTAGTGAGTTTTGATCATTATAGAGCAACAGCGCCAAATGGCACTTAGTCGCCTAATCATTCAGGAATATATCATCTCAGTTTGGTGTGTTATTTCTCTAAGGTAAAAGTTTCTTTTACACAGCATAGTTATAAAGACTTTGATGTTCACAATCAACATCATTTAAATAAACTTTAGTATTTTTTGACAATATAATATATAATTGTGGAAAAGCAATGATCCCACTAACCGGTGGCACTCGGATGCAAACGGGTTCCATTTTGAGTTTCCAGGAAGCTTTTCCCTCGCACTGTGACATCTGTACCTAAATGTTCATCGACTTCGATTTCTGTAAATCTGCTTTCTGACAATGGACTCTGCACAGGGGACATGTCTCCCCCACTTTTCAAAATACCTTTTTTGCCCCCCCCCCTTTTTTTTAAAATTTGCTTGTTATGATTTTTTTAACCGCACGCCGTCATCACCACGGAGGAGCAAGAGCGAGCAGGACACAGAGTCTGTCTGTGTCGATGCGCGCGTCCGCGTCTAGGAACGTCGCGTGCCCCCTCTAAAACTCTCACTGAAAGGTGTAATGAACAGGCATCGCGTTTGCGGCACAGTCAGCGATGAAACGCCAGAAGCAGCAACAGATGACTTTAATGTCATCATGGATGGAAAGGAAGAATGGAGACGTGAGTCGGTTGATTCAGTAAATTAGCTCAGGTCAGGATAATCATATTTTCATGAACATTCTGTGTAGCATGAAAACGAGTTCACTTTAAACCACTCATTTTCTGTCGGCAATGTATGACAAGCAGACTCTGGATGCTAGTTTAATGTTAGACTCAATATGATCATAACTCAGTGGTTTACATATCAGAGAACAGATGAGGTGTTTATATTTTTAATGTTTGTGAGAATCTTGCATTCTGTGTACCAAATAGATAGTGTATCTATTGTGTTATCATTTTCCCATCCTATTGGATTACAGAAGTAAGGATTACACATGATTACTTCCTACCCTGCTATAATACAGTGTTGGATGCATAAAATTATCTACTTTAGGTATTTGTGCTGCACAGAAAATTAGCACCAGGAATGTAAATATTTTAATTTGTTCATTAACTAAGAGTGGTGGTTTATGCATGAAAGACAATTAAGTAATGATCAACATTTCATATAATTCCATATTAATATAGCTGCTGTCTATCTGCAAGTGATATTACAGAACAGTGATTCACACACACAGTTCATAAAAGCTTTTTGCTTTTTCTATTCTAAAACAATGCGGTTTGGTGGATGTGTCTGACAGACGTCCTGTCATTTATTGTACATTTTCAGGTACAGCGATCAGTTTAAAATAAAAGTTTACCAGAGGAAATTGAGTCTCACGTTATTTAAATTTTACCAACACCCAAAACATTAATGGTGAACATTTTTTACTTTATAAAATGATTCTCGGAAGTCTTGCTGATCGGCCTCGATTAAACAATAAAGAAAGTAAGACATCTTTTTATATCCATAGTTTAGAAGCCTACTATTCTTTTTGACAGAATTTATCATTATAATCAACTTAATTATTTCCTGGATTTTGTATCACCATAGTCCCTAAATGTATGTAAATGCAGGAAATGGGATTCAAATCAACCCCCCCCCACACACACACACACTTCTCAAACCAAAGTTACACCCTTGACTCTGCATATAACATTTAATAAAGTCTTCTGAATCAAGGCACCTCATTGGAAAACTAACGAAAGATTAGGGAGCTTTGTAGCTTTGTAAGGATTTGTATAAAATTGTACAAATCCACTACCAGAATATCAGACTTTATACAAATTTTATGTGGTATGAATCTAGTGTCCACACAGCTTGGGTGTAGTGCACAGCATGAGCTTTGAGTGGTGCTGTGGCCTGCAGAGAGTCTTTGCTTGGATTATTGTTTCTTTTATGTATTGTGCAATGATGTGGGTGGAGACAGCTTGGTTAGATTGAGCCTAAAATAAAACTGAGTACACGCATAAATTGCTCTCATTGTGCATGTATAAAACATCGATCACGTCAGATTTTTGCTTTAACTTTTTGACAATAAAGGTTTTTCAAACGTTCCTTGTGGATATAATGTGGAAGATCGGTGGGGAACTAGGTCAGTCTTGGTATTTGTCACCAAGGTTCACCATTCTCATTTTTTGTCTGATGGTCGCCGTGAACGGACAAATCCGTTATTCCATCCCAGAAGAGATGAAACCTGGTTTGTTTGTTGGAGATGTGGTGAAAGATCTGGGCTTGGACGTTAAGAGGTTGGTATCGGGCAGGGCGCGTCTGGTTATTGATAACAGTAGGCAGTACCTAGAGCTTAACCGTAACAATGGCAATTTGGTAGTGAAAGAAAGGATGGACAGAGAGGAGATCTGTGGTCAGAAATCTCCGTGTAGCTTCGGATTGGAGATTTTGCTCGAAAATCCCCTCGAATTTTTTTCAATTACTATAGAAATCGAAGATATAAATGATCACGCTCCAGCCTTTTCCAAAAAAGAAATCAATCTTGAAACTAGTGAGTGGGCACCGGTAGGTACTGTTTTCTTGTTGGATGCAGCAACAGATCCTGATGTTGGTTTAAATACTCTTCAAAGCTACAGCTTAAAACCTACTGATTATTTTTCACTGAAGCAGCATAGTCGAGCTGACGGCAGTAAGTACGCAGAAATGGTGCTGCAGACTCCACTAGACCGGGAGAAACACAGCCAACATTTGTTAATATTAACGGCTGTCGATGGTGGAAACCCATCGCGGTCTGGAACCGTGAAAATAGTCGTAAATGTTCTCGACGCAAACGACAACCTGCCTGTGTTCACAGAACCTTTGTATAAAGCGAATGTGGAAGAGAATACAGCGCCTGGCACGCTGATTATTAAAATCAGCGCCACCGATGAAGATGAAGGTCACAACGGAAATGTGACGTATTCGTTTACCAATATGGAAGAAGCACACCAGATTTTTATCATAAATGCGAAAAACGGTGAAGTACGACTCAATGGTAATCTTGACTACGAAGCATTGCATCATTACGAAATTAATTTGCAGGCTAAAGATCACGGAGGTCTGGCAGGTACGAGTAAATTAATTATAGATGTTTTAGATGTGAACGATAATCACCCTGTCATTACCTTAACATCCTTTTCGGGTAAAATCCAAGAAGATTCTCCTCCCGGCACAATTGTTGCCTTGATCAGTGTGCAGGATTTAGACTCTGGTAAAAACGGGAACATTCATTTGAATGTTAACCAGAATGTTCCATTTACAATAAAACAATCACCACGGAAATATTATACTTTGGTTACCGATGGAGCTTTAGATAGAGAGAAAAATCCTGTTTTCAATTTGACTTTAATTGCCACTGACGAAGGCACTCCCCCTTTGTCTAATGAGAAAACTGTTATACTAGAGATCATGGATGTAAACGATAATGCACCGTCTTTTAGTAAAAATGAATATAGAACACAAATTGCAGAAAATAACTCTCCGGGCGTATCCGTCATCAAAGTCCAAGCAAACGATGCTGATAAAGGACAAAACGCACGCATAACTTACTGTCTAGTAGAGAGTGAATTCAGCGGCTCATCTGTGTCGACATATTTCTCTATTAATGCAGACAGTGGGATACTTTACGCCATCCGTTCGCTTGACTACGAGCAGGTTAAAGAGTTTAAAATACAGGTGCAAGCTCAGGATGGGGGATCTCCGCCACTCCGGAGCAATGTAACAATCTTCGTAAACGTTCAGGACCGGAATGACAACGCGCCTCAGATTCTTTATCCAGTACAAACTGGTGGCTCTCTGGTGGCTGAAATGGTGCCTCGTTCAGCAGATGTGGGATATCTTGTCACTAAAGTGGTGGCTGTGGATGTGGACTCAGGACAGAATGCATGGCTCTCATATAAACTGCACAAAGCGACAGACAGAGCGCTGTTTGAAGTGGGTTTACAGAATGGAGAAATAAGAACCGTGCGCCAAGTCACTGATGAAGATGCTGTGAAACAGAAACTCACTGTTGTAGTGGAGGACAACGGACAGCCCTCTCGCTCAGCTACGGTCAATGTTAACGTGGTAGTGGCGGACGCGCTCTCCGAGTTCTTTGACTTTACGCACGAGAAGGAATATAACGACAACCTGACATTTTATTTAGTCTTGGCTTTGACTGTAGTTTCTTTTCTTTTTATCGTGTCAATCATAACTATACTGTCAGTGAAATGTCACAGATGGAGACGAGAGCAGATGTATTACAAATCCGGTGCCAATCTTCCAGTTATTCCATATTATCCACCCCTTTATGCAGACGTAGGAGGAGCAGGAACTTTACAGCATATGTACAATTATGAAGCTTACAGAACCACTGACTCTAGAAAGAGTGACATGAATTATTCCAGACCTCCTACTGAGAGCATCATTAGTCTGGATACCGATGGAACACAAACGCTGACTCATGTGAAGAAGGACAATGTGACTAGTCATTCTCAGCATCAGGTGAGTTTGCTGTCGCTACTTTTCGCTGGATATTGGTTTTGAGACAAACAGTAGATGTAGCGGTTTTCCGGTTTCTACTACTATATTTATGCGGTTTTGTTTTACTACATATAATTACTGCATATAATTTTATTCAATACTGTTATTATTCCAAAGCCTTTTTTTAATTAAATTAGAGGCTCTAGCTTATTAATATTACTAATAGTACTACTAATTCTAATAATAATAGTAATTTCGACTTATCCTGTAATTTAGCAAGAGTGTATAATGTATTTTAGGCAGACGATTATATAGAGAAAAGAATATTACATTGCTGTTATTCGCTTTTGGCGAAGGCAAAAAGCTTTTCGCTTTTTGCAAACTTGGAGCTTATTGTTTGTGGACTACATCTTGACAGTAAAACACACCGCGCTTTCTGTGACGGAAAAATCCCAACCAAGATAAATAAGTCTCAACGGTAGAATTAAAAAACATATATTCAGTATTCGTTATTCCGAATTGGCTATTTAATGCGTGTTATATTTAACTCTAAAGTTAACAGAATTTTCTATCCCACTCATTAGCTTCACATATATTGATTTACCCCACGTTTTATTTCTGTTTCTTACATCTCAAGCACAGATATAAAGCATATTTACAATATAAACAGAAAATTGAATTCTAATGTCTAATTTCTTGTTCACCTCTTCTGGATTTTTGGACTTGCTATACCCCATACTGTCTGTAAGTGCCGCTGTTGACTTAAGCTCCTGTATTTCTTGAAAACTTGTGGTCACTCCCAGTATTTTGCAAAATACATGAGAGCAAGGGTATAAAACGGACTGGCCCCAAATTTACTCCTTCTCATTTTTGTTTCTTTTTCCAACGGAAATTTATTCATCTCTTTTTTATTTTCTTGGTGCTCTTTGTTATGGGGGATTCTGCGGTTTTCATTGGGAGTGCGCTCTGTCCTGGACAGAATGGATTTGCTTCCAAAGCGCAGCTACATGCCTTGACGCTCTTCCTCCTTACAGATGTAATTTTAGGACAAATCCGCTACTCAATACCAGAAGAAATGAAAAAAGGTTCATTTGTGGGAAATGTGGCCGAAGATTTGGGGTTTGACGCAAGGAGGATGAAAGCGGGTGGTGCTCGAATTGTCAGTGGCGACAGCAGCGAATTCATCGGACTGGATTTAGACAAAGGATTTCTGGTGGTCGGAGAAAGGATAGATAGAGAACGTCTTTGCGGGCAAACGTCACCCTGCAGTCTCAGTCTGGAAATAATCATAACAAATCCAATGCAACTTCACAGCGTTGTGATAGAAATATTTGACATAAATGATAATTATCCTACATTTACAGAAAAGGAGGTACAGTTAGAAGTATCTGAATCTACTCAACCGGGTACACTTATTTTACATGAGAGCGCAATAGACCGTGACATTGGCAAGAATTCGCTTCAGGGATATACATTACACCCGACAGATAAATTTAACCTTAAAATACAGACTGGTCCTGATGGAAAAAAATACGCTGAGTTGTATTTGCATTCTCCTTTAGACAGAGAGGAAGAGGACAAAGTGTTGCTTACATTAACTGCTGTTGATGGTGGTGAACCACAAAGATCTAGCACGCTTAAAATACGGATTTCAGTGTTAGATGCTAATGATAACGCACCTGTTTTTACGCAGAAGGAGTTTAAAGCTACTGTTCCAGAAAACGCACCGAAAGATTCCACAGTAATGAAGGTGACTGCCACAGACGCTGATGAGGACGCATACGGTCGTGTAACTTACCATTTCAATCGTATATCCGCCGACATTTCGGATGTTTTTGCAATTAATGAGAACTCAGGTGAGATAACTGTTGCAGGCCTGATTGATTATGAAGAACATAAATATTTTGAAATTGCTATTCAGGCAAAAGATTACGGTGGTTTAATTGCTACCGCGAAAATACTGATTGAAGTAGTTGATGTAAATGACAACGCCCCTATAATCTCACTGACCTCTTTTTCCAGTCCTATTTCAGAGGATTCACCTAGTGGTGTTACGGTAGCCATCGTCAATGTAAAAGATCTTGATTCCGGTAATAATGGAAAAGTAAGGTGCTCTATAAATGAGAAGATTCCTTTTACAATAAAATCGTCTTTTAAAAACTATTATACTTTATTGACGGATGGAACATTAGACAGGGAGAACACGTATGAGTATAACATTACATTCTTAGCTGTGGATGAGGGAATACCACCTCTTTCTAGTATAAAAACAGTAACACTTAAGATATCCGATGTAAATGACAACCAACCAATATTTGAGGAGAGTTTTTATTCTGTCTCTTTAATGGAAAACAATTCTCCTGGGGTTTCTATATGTTCAGTCAAAGCAAAAGATTTAGATTGGAACCAAAATGCGAAAATCTCTTATATGTTAATCGAGGGTCACTTCAATGCTGAACCTCTATCATCTTATATTTCAGTAAATGCCGAGAGTGGTGCTATACATGCTGTACGTTCGGTCGATTATGAACAGACTAAGTCAATAGAATTTCTTGTAAAGGCTCAAGACGCAGGCTCACCGTCTCAAAGTAGTAACGTTACTGTGAAAATTAATATACAGGATCAAAATGACAACGCGCCTCAGATTCTGTATCCAGTACAAACTGGTATCTCTGTGGTGGCTGAAATGGTGCCTCGTTCAGCAGATGTGGGATATCTTGTCACTAAAGTGGTGGCTGTGGATGTGGACTCAGGACAGAATGCATGGCTCTCATATAAACTGCACAAAGCGGCAGACAGAGCGCTGTTTGAAGTGGGCTTACAGAATGGAGAAATAAGAACTGTGCGCCAAGTCACTGATAAAGATGCTGTGAAACAGAAGCTCACTGTTGTAGTGGAGGACAACGGACAGCCCTCTCGTTCAGCTACAGTCAATGTTAACGTGGTGGTGGCGGACACTTTCCCTGAAGTGCTCTCCAAGTTCACTGACTTTACGCATGAGAAGGAATACAATGACAACCTGACATTTTATCTAGTCTTGGCCTTGGCTGTAGTTTCTTTTCTGTTTATCGTGTCCATCATAGCTATACTGTCAGTGAAATGCTACAGATGGAGACGTGAGCGGATGTTTTACAAATCCGGTGCCAATTTGCCAGTCATTCCGTATTATCCACCCCTTTACGCAGACGTAGGGGGAACCGGAACTTTACAGCATATGTACAATTACGAGTCTTACAGTACGGCTGACCCTAAAAAGAGTAATATGAAATTCACCAGACCTCCTAGTGAGAGCGCCATCAGTCTGGACACTAGTGGAACACAGACCCTTACGCATGCTCATATGGGGAAACCTACTCCTGTTTCTGATCATCAGGTGAGGTTTAGAAATTTGTTGCTCTATCTATCTATCTATCTATCTATCTATCTATCTATCTATCTATCTATCTATTATATATATATATATATAGGAGTGAGAGAGAGAGAGAGAGAGAGAGAGAGAGAGAGAGAGAGAGCGATTCCATTCAATGAAATGAAAAGTTTCGTTGAATGGTCGCTGACCAGGGTGCTGAAATAAAAATAATACATGTTCCGGTATAAGCATTCTGGTATATATATATATATATATATATATATATATATATATATATATATAGATATAGATATATAGATATATAGACACAGACTGGTAGTGTATATATATATATGTATGTATGTATGTAGAGAGAGAGAGAGAGAGAGATAGAGACAGAGAGATCTATCGATCGAATACTCGAGACTACATTGTCTACTTTAATAATTTCTCGATCTCTACATGATATAAAATCCATGGATCGTTTCAATGTGTGTGAAAAATTAAGTGCACTACACCTTTTTGTTCATTGGACTGCAACTGTCTTTGACCAAGATGCTAAAATGTTCATACAAGCTTGCGTTTTGTTGATTGACTTGCTTTTGCATTACAGAAAGTTGCAAGACACACTTGTTTTACATCTCTGGTCGGTCAACTGGTCGCTTCCTTATAAAGCATTGTCTTTGTGTTGTATATGCTGTTCTATGTCTATTGCTGTATTATTACAATTAAACGGGATTTGTGTTCATTACTGTTTTATCCATAAACAGATGCCCATTATTTAGATTTTAAAGTTTTGTTTAATACATCATTATAAACTCCAAGTGCCGCTGTTGGCCAGTGTCTTGCATACAGCTTGCAAAATTGCTAGCAGTGCATTCACATCCAATCACAACAGAGAGAAAGAGGAGAGTGCAGTGCGTTGGTATCACTCAGATGAAGCGGAAACAATCGTGGAAAAATACGATTTTTGAATAATTAGATTAATCTATATAGACATTGTCTATTTTACAGGCAGGTGTGGATATTTTCAGTTGGAATTTTACGCTGGATTCACAGATTGTTGGATTTGCTATACCCTGAATCTATTTGGATTTCGCCGAGGAAAATGCCAAACAGAGCAATGGCGCTGCAAGAACTGATATTTATTTGGATCTTCATTTTCAGGGCAGTGTACGGACAGGTCAGTTACTCAATTCCTGAGGAAATGCCAAAAGGCTCTTTAGTTGGTAACATTGCCCAGGACTTGGGTTTAGACAGACAAAGACTGAAATTAGGTAAAGCTCGTATTTATACGGGTGACAACGCTGAATACATCGAGCTGAATAAAGAAAGGGGAGTGTTGCTCGTTAAAGAGCGAATAGACCGGGAGTCACTGTGCGGACAGACAACGCCTTGTGCTCTGCATTTTCAAATTACATTGGAAAATCCCATGGAGCTGTTTAGTGTTACAGTTGAAATAACAGATATAAACGACAATGCTCCTCGCTTTAAAAATAACGAGAAACGCTTTGAAATAAGTGAGTCTGCGATTGTTGGGTCGAAATTTGTACTAGAGAAAGCGATAGACGCAGACATAGGTACTAACAGCCTACAGACATACACTTTAACACCAAAGAATAATTTTAATTTAAAACTTGAGAGTCAAAGTGATGGAAGCAGAAAGGTTGAAATGGTTTTACAAAAAACCCTCGATCGGGAAAATCAGGAAAATGTGTCCTTGATGTTAACAGCCATAGATGGCGGCGAACCGCAGATGTCAGGAACATTTCATGTCCATATTTCTGTCCTTGATGCGAATGACAATGCGCCTGTTTTTACAAAAGCAATGTATAAAGCTGTAGTAATGGAGAATTCTGCTAAAGGATCATTAGTAACCAGGGTCAGTGCGTCCGATGAAGACAAGGGATTGAATGGACACGTTAATTATGTAATATCTAATACTGATGCCGTATCGGAATTATTCCGAATAACCGAAAACGGTGATGTAATTTTGCTTGGTGAAGCTGACTATGAAAAAGCATCAAATTATCAAATTGATATTGAGGCCATAGATAATGGTGGATTGTCTGATTCCAGTAAAATACTTGTAGATGTGATTGATATAAATGACAACCCTCCAATCATTAATATAATATCGAGATCTAATTTAGTGAATGAAAACTCTTCGCCAAATACTGCTGTAGCGATGATAAGCGTAAACGATCGAGACGCTGGAGAAAATGGACAAGTGATATGCACCATTACTGAAAATCTTCCCTTTGAAATCAAATCAACCGGTTCAGGATTCTACAGCATTATTACTGTTAGTGATTTAGACAGGGAGAGAGAGTATGAGTATAACATCACTGTAATGTGTGCTGATGAAGGATCTCCGTCGCTCTCCAGTAGCGTTACACTCTTTTTACAGATAACAGATGTAAATGATAATGCTCCTGTTTTTGAGAAGAACTCATATGAGGCCTTTGTTACAGAAAATAACACACCAGGTCTCTACATATTCACAGTCAAAGCAAGAGACGCAGACTCGAAACAGAACGCCCGTATTTCGTACATACTTCAAGATACTTCGGTTAATGGAGTGCCTGTTTCATCTTACGTTTCCGTTAGTGCTGATAGTGGCGTTATCCATACAGTGCGATCTTTTGATTACGAGCAAATTAAACATTTTAATTTTCGTATCAAAGCGCAGGATGGGGGCAATCCGCCTCTTAGTAGTAATGTGAGTGTGAAAATTGGTATACAGGACCAGAATGACAACGCGCCTCAGATTCTGTATCCAATACAAACTGGTGGCTCTGTGGTGGCTGAAATGGTGCCTCGTTCAGCAGATGTGGGATATCTTGTCACTAAAGTGGTGGCTGTGGATGTGGACTCAGGACAAAATGCATGGCTCTCATACAAACTACACAAAGCGACAGACAGAGCGCTGTTTGAAGTGGGTTTACAGAATGGAGAAATAAGAACTGTACGCCAAGTCACTGATAAAGATGCTGTGAAACAGAAGCTCACTGTTGTAGTGGAGGACAACGGACAGCCCTCTCGTTCAGCTACAGTCAATGTTAACGTGGCGGTGGCGGACACTTTCCCTGAAGTGCTCTCCGAGTTCACTGACTTTATGCACGAGAAAGAATACAACGACAACCTGACATTTTATCTAGTTTTGGCCTTGGCTGTAGTTTCTTTTCTCTTTATCCTGTCCATCATAGCTATACTATCAGTGAAATGCTACAGATGGAGACGTGAGCGGATGTTTTACAAATCCGGTGCCAATCTGCCAGTTATTCCGTATTATCCACCCCTTTACGCAGACGTAGGGGGAACAGGAACTTTACAGCATATGTACAATTACGAGTCTTACAGTACGGCTGACTCTAGAAAGAGTAATATGAAATTCGCCAGACCTCCTAGTGAGAGCGCCGTCAGCCTGGACACTAGTGGAACACAGACTCTTACGCATGCTCATATGGGGAAACCTACTGCTGTCTCTGATCATCAGGTGAGTTTTAGGACTTTTTTGCGTTCCTGACAGATTAGCTTTTGTTAAACTGTAAATAATTTAATTACAAGATGTAATTCTTGATGTAGTTCTGTCTGGTAACGCCTAATAATAATAATAATAATAATAATAATAATAATAATAATAATAATAATAATAATAATAATAATAATAATAATTAGGGAGTTGTTTTAACGACATTCAACAGACCAGACCTGTGTGTGTATGTGTGCTTAGTGGGTGTGTACTAGTATGCGTGTAAGTTAACGATACTTTTCAAGAAGTCGCATTTGTTTTTATATTGTTTTATTTCTAACTTTACCACATGTGGGTTTATTTAAAGTTCTTTAAATAGGACTGCATCAAAGATTTAATATTTATTTGTATCCTAGTTTGAAAGTTCCATTGCATCGATAATTCTTGTTACATGCTATCTGATTTTGTAATGATTCGTTATTCCTCTAAGTGCCGCTGTTGGTTAGTGTGTGCTGATCTGAAACAAAGGCTCTCTCTTTGAGGCGTTACCAGACAGAATGAAGAACTTCAGCTCATTTGGTATTTTTGTCGAATGCGTATAGACAGGCTGCCATTGCCATTGTCTAAGGGCGAATATTTTGTTTTTGCTCCTTAGACTTATGAAACATTATTCTCATATCAGAGCAGGAATGCAATAATTCGAATATGGATGTGCTTTGTCTTTTTGGTCCATGGACAAATCGTTTCTCCGTCTGGATTTCAACATGGCGAGTGCGGCTTCTTGTTTTGTTTGCTTTTTTCATGGCCGTTGGGCACGGCCAGGTCCGTTATTCTATTCCCGAGGAGATGAACAAGGGATCTGTGGTGGGAAATGTCGTTCAGGATCTGGGTTTGGATATTAAGAGACTGAAATCTGGTCGAGCGCGTATCTTTACGGAGGACAGTCGTGAGTACATCGGTCTGAATGTGGATAAAGGCACTCTGATCGTGAGAGACAGAATAGATAGAGAGAAGCTGTGCGCTCAGGTGTCTCCATGCTCTTTACATTTTCAGATTATTCTTGATAACCCTATGGAACGTCATGGAATTGATGTAGAAATCTTAGATATAAACGATAATGCTCCTGCGTTTGCTAAAAAGGAAATAAATTTTCAAATAAGTGAATCAGCACTTCCTGGAGCTCGTTTTTCGCTTGACAGCGCTAAGGATCCTGATGTAGGTCAAAATTCACTGCAGACTTATAAGCTTCATCCAACCAATTTTTTCAGCCTTAAAATACCTTCTCATTCTGATGGCACAAAACTAGTTGAAATGATTTTGCAGAACCCTCTAGACAGAGAAAGGCAGGGGGAACACCAACTAGTGTTAACGGCGTTTGATGGCGGCAGTCCCCAAAAAACGAGCACCATAAAGATAAACGTTGTTGTTCTTGATGCAAATGACAACGCTCCAGTTTTCAGCGAATCTGTCTATAGAGTCTCTTTAGCAGAAAACACTTCGAAAGGTTCTATTATTTTAAGAGTACGTGCTATCGATGCGGACCAGGGAACAAATGGAGAAATAACGTACTCCTTTTCTCAGAGCAGTGATAGCATATTAGACCTTTTCGATATTAATAGTGTAACAGGGGCTATTTCATTACGCGGTTTATTGGATTTTGAAGAAACGAAAAAGTATGATGTATACGTGGAAGCCACTGACAGGGGTGGATTAACAGACACGAGTAAGGTAGACATTGAAATTACTGATGTGAATGATAATGTCCCTGTTATAAGTGTAATTTCGTTCTCAAACCCGATTTTAGAAGACTCTCCCCCGGAGACTATGATAGCTATGATCAACATCAAAGATTTAGATTCGGGGAAAAACGGGCAAATTAAATGTGCATTAGATTCAAATTTGCCCTTCAAAATTAAATCGTCTTCATCGAATATCTATAATTTACTCACTAATCAGCTTTTAGATCGCGAAAAAGTAGCTGAATACTACATTACAATCACAGCTACAGATGAAGGTTCACCCTCTTTTTCTACTAATAAAACCCTAACGCTTAAAATTTCTGACGTGAACGACAACCCCCCTGTTTTCCAGCGTCACTCATACACCGCTTATGTGATGGAAAATAATTCACCTGGAGTGTCTATATTTGCAGTGACAGCAACTGACAGAGACTCCGGGAATAATGCGCGCATTTCTTATTTTTTAGAAGATCTTTCTGTAAACGGAGTTTCTGCTTCGTCTTATATTTCAGTTAACGCAGAGAGCGGAGAGATTCTTGCTATTCGGTCTTTTGATTACGAGCAAACAAAAGAGTTTAATATTCGCGTAAAAGCGCAGGACGGAGGCAACCCGCCTCTCAGTAGCAACGTGAGTGTGAAAATTATTATTCAGGACCAGAATGACAACGCGCCTCAGATTCTGTATCCAGTACAAACTGGTGGCTCTCTGGTGGCTGAAATGGTGCCTCGTTCAGCAGATGTGGGATATCTTGTCACTAAAGTGGTGGCTGTGGATGTGGACTCAGGACAGAATGCATGGCTCTCATACAAACTACACAAAGCGACAGACAGAGCGCTGTTTGAAGTGGGCTTACAGAATGGAGAAATAAGAACTGTGCGCCAAGTCACTGATAAAGATGCTGTGAAACAGAAGCTCACTGTTGTAGTGGAGGACAACGGACAGCCCTCTCGTTCAGCTACAGTCAATGTTAACGTGGCGGTGGCGGACACTTTCCCTGAAGTGCTCTCCGAGTTCACTGACTTTATGCACGAGAAAGAATACAACGACAACCTGACATTTTATCTAGTTTTGGCCTTGGCTGTAGTTTCTTTTCTCTTTATCGTGTCCATCATAACTATACTATCAGTGAAATGCTACAGATGGAGACGTGAGCGGATGTTTTACAAATCCGGTGCCAATCTGCCAGTCATTCCGTATTATCCACCCCTTTACGCAGACGCAGGGGGAACAGGAACTTTACAGCATATGTACAATTACGAGTCTTACAGTACGGCTGACTCTAGAAAGAGTGATCTGAAATTCGCCAGACCTCCTAGTGAGAGCGCCGTCAGTCTGGACACTAGTGGTACACAGACTCTTACGCATGCTCATATGGGGAAACCTACTGCTGTCTCAGATCATCAGGTGAGTTTTAGGACTTTTTTTGCATTACTGACAGATTAGCTTTTGTTAAACTGTAAATAATTTAATTACAAGATTAATCTATAATTATGTATAATAATAATAATAATAATAATAATAATAATAATAATAATAATAATAATTATTATTATTATTATTATTATTATTATCATTATTATTATTATTATTATTATTATTATTATTATTAAATTATTAAAATTTTACCATTTCACTACAACAGTTTTCCTTACCTGGGAATTGTTTTAACGACATTCAACAGACCAGACCTGTGTGTGTGTATGTGTGCGTAGTGGGTGTGTACTAGTATGCGTGTAAGTTAACGATACTTTTCAAGAAGTCGTATTTGTTTTTATATTGTTTTATTTCTAACTTTACCACATGTGGGTTTATTTAAAGTTCTTTAAATAGGACTGCATCAAAGATTTAATATTTATTTGTATCCTAGTTTGAAAGTTCCATTAACCTTAAAATTTTATTTTAAGTCTTGCATCGATAATTCTTGTTACATGCTATCTGATTTTGTAATGATTCGTTATTCCTCTAAGTGCCGCTGTTGGTTAGTGTGTGCTGATCTGAAACAAAGGCTCTCTCTTTGAGGCGTTACCAGACAGAATGAAGAACTTCAGCTCATTTGGTATTTTTGTCGAATGCGTATAGACAGGCTGCCATTGCCATTGTCTAAGGGCGAATATTTTGTTTTTGCTCCTTAGACCTGTGAAACATTCTTCTCGTATCAGAGCAGGAATGCAATAATTCGAATATGGATGTGCTTTGTCTTTTTGGTCCATGGACAAATCGTTTCTCCGTCTGGATTTCAACATGGCGAGTGCGGCTTCTTGTTTTGTTTGCTTTTTTCATGGCCGTTGGGCACGGCCAGGTCCGTTATTCTATTCCCGAGGAAATGAACAAGGGATCTGTGGTGGGAAATGCCGTTCAGGATCTGGGTTTGGATATTAAGAGACTGAAATCTGGTCGAGCGCGTATCTTTACGGAGGACAGTCGTGAGTACATCGGTCTGAATGTGGATAAAGGCACTCTGATCGTGAGAGACAGAATAGATAGAGAGGAGCTGTGCGCTCAGGTGTCTCCATGCTCTTTACATTTTCAAATTATTCTTGATAACCCTATGGATCGCCATGGAATTGATGTAGAAATCTTAGATATAAACGATAATGCTCCTGCATTTACAAAAAAAGAAATCAATTTTCAAATAAGTGAATTAGCACTTCCTGGAGCTCGTTTTTCGCTTGACAGCGCTAAGGATCCTGATGTAGGTCAAAATTCACTGCAGACTTATAAGCTTCATCCAACCGATTTTTTTAGCCTTAAAATACCTTCTCATTCTGATGGCACAAAACTAGTTGAGATGATTTTGCAGAACCCTCTAGACAGAGAAAGGCAGGGGGAACACCAACTAGTGTTAACGGCGTTTGATGGCGGCAGTCCCCAAAAAACGAGCACCATAAAGATAAACGTTGTTGTTCTTGATGCAAATGACAACGCTCCAGTTTTCAGCGAATCTGTCTATAGAGTCTCTTTAGCAGAAAACACTGTGAAAGGTTCCATTATTTTAACAGTAAGTGCTATGGATGCGGACCAGGGAACAAATGGAGAAATAACGTACTCCTTTTCTCAGAGCAGTGATAGCATATTAGACCTTTTCGATATTAATAGTGTAACAGGGGCTATTTCATTACGCGGTTTATTGGATTTTGAGAAAACGAAAAAGTATGATGTATACGTGGAAGCCACTGACAGGGGTGGATTAACAGACACGAGTAAGGTAGACATTGAAATTACTGATGTGAATGATAATGTCCCTGTTATAAGTGTAATTTCGTTCTCAAACCCGATTTTAGAAGACTCTCCCCCGGAGACTATGATAGCTATGATCAACATCAAAGATTTAGATTCGGGGAAAAACGGGCAAATTAAATGTGCATTAGATTCAAATTTGCCCTTCAAAATTAAATCGTCTTCATCGAATATCTATAATTTACTCACTGATCATCTTTTAGATCGCGAAAAAGTAGCTGAATACTACATTACAATCACAGCTACAGATGAAGGTTCACCCTCTTTTTCTACTAATAAAACCCTAACGCTTAAAATTTCTGATGTGAACGACAATGCCCCTGTTTTCCAGCGTCACTCATACACCGCTTATGTGATGGAAAATAATTCACCTGGAGTGTCTATATTTGCAGTGACAGCAACTGACAGAGACGCCGGGAATAATGCGCGCATTTCATATTTTTTAGAAGATCTTTCTGTGAACGGAGTTTCTGCTTCGTCTTACATTTCAGTTAACGCAGAGAGCGGAGAGATTCTTGCTATACGGTCTTTTGATTTCGAGCAAACAAAAGAGTTTAATATTCGCGTAAAAGCGCAGGACGGAGGCAACCCGCCTCTCAGTAGCAACGTGAGTGTAAAAATTATTATTCAGGACCAGAATGACAACGCGCCTCAGATTCTGTATCCAGTACAAACTGGTGGCTCTGTGGTGGCTGAAATGGTGCCTCGTTCAGCAGATGTGGGATATCTTGTCACTAAAGTGGTGGCAGTGGACGTGGACTCAGGACAGAATGCATGGCTCTCATATAAACTACACAAAGCGACAGACAGAGCGCTGTTTGAAGTTGGCTTACAGAATGGAGAAATAAGAACTGTGCGCCAAGTCACTGATAAAGATGCTGTGAAACAGAAGCTCACTGTTGTAGTGGAGGACAACGGACAGCCCTCTCGTTCAGCTACAGTCAATGTTAACGTGGCGGTGGCGGACACTTTCCCTGAAGTGCTCTCCGAGTTCACTGACTTTACGCACGAGAAGGAATATAACGACAACCTGACATTTTATCTAGTCTTGGCCTTGGCTGTAGTTTCTTTTCTCTTTATCGTCTCCATCATAGCTATACTGTCAGTGAAATGCTACAGATGGAGACGTGAGCGGATGTTTTACAAATCCGGTGCCAATCTTCCAGTTATTCCGTATTATCCACCCCTTTACGCAGACGTAGGGGGAACAGGAACTTTACAGCATATGTACAATTATGAAGCTTACAGAACCACTGACTCTAGAAAGAGTGACCTGAAATCCTCCAGACCTCCTACTGAGAGCATCATTAGTCTGGACAGCAGTGGAGCACAGACACTTGCGTATGCGCGGCGGGTGGATGTAAATAATGGTGAACAGGTGAGGCACTTTTTTCGATTACTTTCTGCTATAAAAAATTGTCAGATCTGATTGTTACTTTTATCCATGAAAAATAAGATATTTGGTTCCCCTGTTAATATAATTCCTAGTATCATACTTCATAACAACAGTAATATTATGTTTGCTGTGGTTTTAGACCTGCTGACAGTTGGGCTATGAGAGTTTTCATTTGTGTTTGTTTGATCTACGGAATTTTGCACCTCATTTTGAACCGCATATAAACTATATCTTTGTTTTCTTTTCAAGAATCGCACTGTAAATGCGCTACGTGTAATTAATATCTCACATATTTGTGTAGTTCTGTACTCTGAACTCATAGTGCCGCTGTAGGTCAAAGAGTTGCATACTGCAGATTTTTTTTTTCCAGAACCACCCCCTTTACACAGACGCGTACACAGAGAAAGCGATGAACAGAGCACGGTGAGATAAAAGCAGAGTCGAACTACCAAAATACTCTCCAAAATATTTGATCTTTATACTTATCAGTCATCTGACGCATTTACGCAGTCACCAGTATTTAATCATACCTGGTTGGATTATATTCTTTTTCGTTTTGGAGCAGAAAATTTCCGGACAGAACAATGGCGCTGCAAGTACTATTAGTTATTTGTCTTCTCTTCCTATCTTCAGTGCACGGGCAGGTCAGTTACTCCATTCCAGAGGAAATGTCGAAAGGTTCTTTGGTCGGTAACATTGCGCACGATTTGGGTTTAGATGTAAAAAGATTGAAATCAGGTAAAGCTCGTATTTTTACTGGTGACGGCACTGAATACATCGAGCTGAATATAAAAACGGGAACGTTGCTTATCAAAGAGAGAATAGACCGAGAGACTCTGTGTGGGCAGACAACGCCATGTGCGCTGCATTTTCAGATTATTCTTGAAAATCCAATGGAATTTTATAGTGTAACCGTCGAGGTTCAAGATGTAAACGACAACTCTCCATTTTTCAAAAGAACGGAAATGAATTTCAGAATTAGTGAGTCAGCTGTATCTGGGGCGAAATTTGTTTTAGAAAGAGCGGTGGACCCGGATGTTGGTTTAAATAGTCTTCAAAGTTATTCCCTGAATCCCACAGACAATTTTTCTTTAAAACTACAAAGTCAGCTAGATGGAAGTAAGATAGTCGAAATGATTCTTCACAAACCGCTTGATCGTGAAAAGCAAGAGCAGATCTCTTTAGTGCTCATTGCTATAGATGGGGGCGACCCGCCATTATCTGGCACTGCACAGATACATATCACAGTGTTAGATGTAAATGACAATGCGCCTGTTTTTACACAAGAAGTATATAAGGCAACCATTAAAGAGAATTCCCCAAAAGGCACGGTGGTTACGACAGTGAACGCCACGGATGCCGACAAAGGATCTAATGGTAAAATAAAATATTCTATAACAAATACACTCGAAATTATTTCTGTATTGTTTGAAATTAATGAGACCAGTGGTGAGGTTAAAGTGTCTGGAAATCTAGATTATGAAAAGTCTCATCATCATCAAATTCATGTGCAAGCAACTGATGATGGTGGTTTAACTGATTCTTGTAAAGTTAATGTAGAGGTTAATGATATAAATGATAATACTCCAGTTATTAATATAATGTCTAAACTTAATACCATATCTGAAGATTCAAAAGCGGACACTGTTGTGACAATGATAAACGTCCAAGACCCAGACTTTGGTGAAAATGGGGAGGTTCACTGTTTCCTAAATCCAAATATACCATTTACCCTAAAATCAACGGCGAACAAATTCTTCACTTTGGTGACAGAGAGTGATTTAGATCGAGAAACAAAGTCTGAGTATAACATTATTGTGGTGTGCACTGATGAGGGAACTCCCTCACGCTCCAGCAGCATCACTCTCTCTTTGCAGATATCCGATATCAATGACAACGCACCTGTCTTTGAGAAGAGTTCATATGAGGCCTCAGTTTTAGAAAATAACATACCAGGTCTCTCCATGTTCAAAGTCAAAGCAAGAGACGCAGACTCAAAACAGAATGCTCATGTTTCTTATATGCTGGAGGATTCAATGGTAAATGGGGTGTCAGTTTCATCTTACGTGTCCGTTAGTGCTGATAGTGGCATTATACATGCAGTGCGATCTTTTGATTATGAGCAAATTAAACATTTTAAGTTCAGTGTAAAAGCACAGGACGGAGGCAACCCGCCTCTCAGTAGCAACGTGAGTGTGAAAATTATTATTCAGGACCAGAATGACAACGCGCCTCAGATTCTGTATCCAGTACAAACTGGTGGCTCTGTAGTGGCTGAAATGGTGCCTCGTTCAGCAGATGTGGGATATCTTGTCACTAAAGTGGTGGCTGTGGATGTGGACTCAGGACAGAATGCATGGCTCTCATACAAACTGCACAAAGCGGCAGACAGAGCGCTGTTTGAAGTGGGCTTACAGAATGGAGAAATAAGAACTGTGCGCCAAGTCACTGATAAAGATCCTGTGAAACAGAAGCTCACAGTTTTAGTGGAGGACAACGGACAGCCCTCTCGTTCAGCTACAGTCAATGTTAACGTGGCGGTGGCGGACACTTTCCCTGAAGTGCTCTCCGAGTACTCCGACTTTACGCACGACAAGGAATACAATGACAACCTAACATTTTATCTAGTCTTGGCCTTGGCTGTAGTTTCTTTTCTCTTTATCGTGTCCATCATAGCTATACTGTCAGTGAAATGTTACAGATGGAGACGTGAGCGGATGCTTTACAAATCTGGTGCTAGTCTGCCAGTTATTCCATATTATCCACCCCTTTACGCAGATGTAGGGGGAACAGGAACTTTACAGCATATGTACAATTATGAAGTTTACAGAACTACTGACTCAAGAAGAAGTGATTTGAAATACACACGGACATCTGAACAGGACATCATTAGTCTGGACAACAATGGAACAGAAACACTGACTCATGATCAGATGGAGAAACTAACCAATTTTGGTGAGCAGGTGAGATTTCTAAAATGTTTTGGACTCAGATCTTCTAAAATAATCATAATGTTTTAGGCATAGTCATAATGACAGTAAAGATATCCAACTGTTCTAAAAGTCTACTATTATTAACTTGCAAACACGTTACAGGGTTCATGGCGTTTGAAATTAAATGATGAATTGCTTGTCCATAGGCACCAAAGTTGTGATCTGTATTTTTTTCCTGGTCTATATTATTTTTTTCCATGAAGATAAATTGCTAGTGTCATGAATAGTGCTAAGCAACCAGAAGTTCATGTAGTTTAATTTATTTTTCTAATTAATTCTGTGCCAATCAATTCTAATGACTACAATCCAGTGTTTTTTTTATGTGATGTTTGATAAACATCTCAAACAATTACCACTTACAGAAACAGGAGAGTGACACATGATAGTTTCAGAATGGAGAGCAGACAGTGATGGAATTAAAGATAGAAGTGTGCTGCTGTGTGACTGTACCAGAATAAAAACATTCACAATTTAAACAGAACACCATGTAACTACAACCCCCATCAAGCTAGTATTTTTTATCTTATATAATGCTATCTGTTTTGTCCTGAAGCTGTAGGCGGTGTAACGTTAATGCAGTTAACATTGCCCAGATTAATGATGACAAATGTAGTGTGATCAAATCTACTGTTGTGAGGCAAAATCAAACATTTTTTGCAATATACCTTTTGTTTTTTTGTGTTTTTAGTTTGGGCTTGAGTATCTATGTTTTATTACAATACAATACAATACAATACAATACAATACAATACATATTTCTATTCTCCTGACCTCAGTATTTAAAATATCCTGCCTATGGCCCTGATAAAGTGTCTTAAGATAACAAGACTAGTACAGTCAAATTGTAACATGCCTGCTATTCCACATGGGCAACATACAGTATGAGAAGAATATGAGAAAAAGTATTGTGTTTGCTGACCTTCCCCAAAACATTTCTTTAAATTATATGTAATGTCAGACCCTGTTCCAACACTTTTTAATTAGGCTGAGTTAGTGAAAAGGTCTGTACTGCCGATATGTACTGCTGTCCATGGTGCTTAAATGAAGACTGATCTTTAGCTCCTAAATGACCAAAGCCAAACCTTTAACATTTGTTGTGTTAGCGTATAAACAAGTTGAAATGGCCCACCATACATATATTTTTTTTTCACTTTGTTTTTTTTCTGTCTGTATTCAGTGCTTGTTTAGTTCCTGCCTCTTCAGTCAAAAACTGTGCAAAGCTGTTTGATGTAAAGACACCAAAATTGCACAAAGCTTCTTGATTTAGTTTTTATCTTCTTGAATAACTACAGTTAAATTATGATTCTAGTCAATTCTATTAAGCTGTACCAAATTAGTATTGATATATAATACATAGTGTTTAAAATTTTAAAAACTAAGAAGCCATGTAGGTGAATCAGCATTTCTTTTGAAGAAACAGGGAAATGTTACAACGAGAATTATCCATCATAAGCATGCTACCATTCAAATGCTACAAATGCAGACATTAGTGGGTGACTTGCAAATCAAAGTAGTGACTCTAAAGTATAGTTATCACAGTAGGCCAGAGAGAGGCATTAAGCACTCAGAACACCCAACACGCAGAGTGAATCATTAATTTGGACAGCAGGGGAGCACAGACAACAAACATGTGCAGACAGAAAATAATGAAACTGCAAATAATTATCAGCGGAATTACACTGGTATAGTTTAGCATATATAAAGTACCACCAATTACAGATGTTCAATTTAAACAAGTATTCTATTTCTGTTTAAGCCACAATCACATAATTGTATTTTCGGTGCAGTATTTCTTCAGGGCTCTAAGTGCCGCTCTTGGTCAGGATGTGAAGAGTTTAAATGTCTATTAGTAGATCCTCCCAGTGTTCTGACATCACGCAGACTGCAGTATATCTCATCATTTTAGAATAGATCTACACCGTAGAAAAACTCGGGTAGTGTTGTCTACTAATATTTTCAGATACTACATTCCATTTAACGATTATTTGAACACAATCATTTATTTTGCATCGTTTTGAGCAGATAATAACCTTTAAAATATGTGTTCTCTCGACACCGGGAAAAGCTTCTGGGTTTTGTGTCGCCGTCTGTATCTTGTAGTTCTCTTTTGCATTTTTGTGGCCGTTGCGCACGGGCAGGTCCGTTATTCTATTCCCGAGGAGATGAACAAGGGATCGGTTGTGGGAAATATCGTCCAGGATCTCGGTTTGGATATTAAGAGACTGAAAGCTGGTCGAGCGCGGATGTTTACTGAAGACAGTCGTGAGTACATCGGACTGAATGTGGACAAAGGCACGCTGATAGTTAGAGAAAGGTTAGATAGAGAGGAGCTGTGCGCTCAGATTTCTCCATGCTCTTTACATTTTCAGATTATTCTAGATAATCCAATGGAATTACATAGAATTGATGTAGAAATATTAGACATCAACGATCATGCTCCTGTTTTTGCAAAAAAGGAAATCACTATCGATATAAGTGAGCTAGCACTGACTGGTGCGAGATTTTCTTTAGACAATGCTCATGACCCTGATGTAAATTTGAATGCCCTGCAGAAATACGCACTCAGTCCATCTGACCATTTTGCATTAAAGGAAGTGACTGGGAATGACGGCCTAAAATATGTCGAAATGATTTTAAAAGCACCTCTTGACAGAGAACAACAAGAGATGCATCATTTAATTTTAACAGCTGTCGATGGAGGAAGCCCACCGAAGTCTGGGACGGTTAAAATCACTGTGTCTGTAATGGATGTAAACGACAATGCTCCAATATTTAGTCAGACTTTGTATAGAGCATCTTTGTCAGAAAATTCGCCGAGGGGAACGTTTGTTGCAAGAGTACATGCATCAGATAGAGACAAAGGATCAAACAGTGATGTGGTCTATTCCTTTTCCTCTAGTTCTGGAAAAGCACAAAACCTATTCAATATCGATGCTAACACGGGTGATATCACTGTCAAAGATGATCTAGATTACGAGAAGACAAAACAATTTCAGTTAACAGTTGAGGCAACAGATAATGGTGGCCTAAAGGACTCGTGCAAAGTGGATATTGAATTAATCGATGTTAATGACAATGCTCCTGTTATCAGCGTAATTTCTTTCTCTAATCCAGTCGCGGAAAACTCCGCTCCAGAGACAGTGATAGCGATGCTGAACGTGAAAGACGCCGATTCGGGTAAAAACGGACAAGTGAAATGTTCTATTAATCCACACGTGCCTTTTAAAGTTAAACCGTCGACCTTAAATTTTTACAGTTTAGTAACGGATCAGATTTTAGATAGAGAAATTACACCAGCATATAATATAACAATCACTGTTAGTGATGAAGGTTCTCCATCTTTCTCTTCAAATAAAACACTGATGCTTAAAATATCCGATGTCAACGACAACGCCCCTGTTTTCCAGCGTCACTCATACACCGCTTATGTAATGGAAAATAATTCACCCGGAGTGTCTATATTTGCAATGACAGCAACTGACAAAGACTCTGGGAATAATGCGCGCATTTCATATTTTTTAGAAGATATTTCTGTGAACGGAGTTTCTGCTTCCTCTTGTGTTTCAGTAAACGCAGAGAGCGGAGAGATTCTTGCTATACGGCCTTTCGATTACGAGCAAACTAAAGAGTTTAATATTCGCGTAAAAGCACAGGACGGAGGCAACCCGCCTCTCAGTAGCAACGTGAGTGTAAAAATTATTATTCAGGACCAGAATGACAACGCGCCTCAGATTCTGTATCCAGTACAAACTGGTGGCTCTGTAGTGGCTGAAATGGTGCCTCGTTCAGCAGATGTGGGATATCTTGTCACTAAAGTGGTGGCAGTGGATGTGGACTCAGGACAGAATGCATGGCTCTCATATAAACTACTCAAAGCGACAGACAGAGCGCTGTTTGAAGTGGGTTTACAGAATGGAGAAATAAGAACCGTACGCCAAGTCACTGATAAAGATGCTGTGAAACAAAAGCTCACTGTTGTAGTGGAGGACAACGGACAGCCCTCTCGTTCAGCTACAGTCAATGTTAACGTGGCGGTGGCGGACACTTTCCCTGAAGTGCTCTCCGAGTTCACTGACTTTACGCCCGAGAAGGAATATAACGACAACCTGACATTTTATCTAGTCTTGGCATTGGCTGTAGTTTCATTTCTCTTTATCGTGTCCATCATAGCTATACTGTCAGTGAAATGTTACAGATGGAGACGTGAGCGGATGTTTTACAAATCCGGTGCCAATCTTCCAGTCATTCCGTATTATCCACCTCTTTACGCAGACGTAGGAGGAACAGGAACTTTACAGCATTTATACAATTATGAAGCTTACAGAACCACTGACTCTAGAAAAAGTGACCTGAAATATTCCAGACCTCCTACTGAGAGCATCATTAGTCTGGACAGCAGTGGAACTCAGACAATCACACATGCGCAAAAAAAACATCTGGCAAATGACCCTGAAGATGAGGTAAGATGCATGCATAGATAAACATTTTTGTGCCCCTGAATACATTGATTTAAATCTAATCCTTAATCATTTTTGTTTGTTTTTGTTTATCAACTCATCATTATCTTCTAGTAGCAACACGGTGATGCTTAACCGCTTAATAAAAACGTTAATCTTTTTAAAACCTTTTCAAAATAACAGTTACATAGATATGCCAACGAAACGTGTATCTAAATTGGAAATGTAATTAATTTTTTGACTCTGTGGTCCTTGTAGTATTTCTTTGGTGCTCACGGTGACGCTGTTGGTCAGGCTGTGTGGGTTTTAAACGCTAATGAGGTCCGCCTTTCTTTTGAAACATCACACAGACTGCGATTTTTTTCTTCATTGGTAGCTGTGTCTCAAATGCGTGTGAACAAAGGTGTTGCTTAGAATTATGCTATGATATTACACCGCTGTTTATTTTATTTCACGCTAATGAGTGTTTATTGATGAAGATGGAATACAGCAATTGGAATGCGCGTTTCTTTTTATCTCTATACGCCTGGAAATGTAGTTCCTTCACTGGTATGATTTTGTGCTCGATCCGATTTCTGGCGATATGTTCCTTATTTCTGACCGTTGCTTACGGGCAGGTCCGTTATTCTATTCCCGAGGAGATGAACAGGGGATCGGTTGTGGGAAATATCGTTCAGGATCTCGGTTTGGATGTTAAGAGACTGAAATCTGGTCGAGCGCGGATCTTTACGGAGGACAGTCGTGAGTACATTGGTCTAAATGTGGACAAAGGCACTCTGATAGTAAAAGAGAGTATAGATAGAGAGGAGCTGTGCGCTCAGGTTTCTCCATGCTCTTTACATTTTCAGATTATTCTAGATAAACCAATGGAGCTGCATCAAATCGATATTGAAATTTTGGATATAAATGATAATGCTCCATTTTTTGCGAGACGAGAAATCAGTTTTCAGATAAGTGAGATGGCTGTCTCAGGAGCTAAATTTTCTTTGGATAGCGCATATGACCCGGATGTAGGAGACAATTCTCTTCAGAGATACACACTTCACCCAACAGATCATTTTGCTTTGAAAGAATTGACTGATAATAATGGTTTAAAACACGTACAAATGGTGTTGCAAAAATCATTAGATAGAGAGAATCAAGAAGAGCATACATTAATTTTAACAGCATATGATGGCGGTAGCCCACAAAAATCTAGTACTGTGAAGATAACTGTTACAGTTGTTGACGCCAATGATAATGCGCCTGTCTTTAGTTTGCCTTTATATCGATCTACTCTGTTGGAAAATTCACCCAAGGGAACGCATGTGACAACAGTATCTGCTAATGATAAAGACCAAGGCCCAAACAGTAAAGTGACGTATTCATTTTCGCAAAGCACAGGAAAGAACTTGAATTTGTTTAATATTGACCCTGAAACAGGTGATATTACTGTTAATGGTGAACTCGATTTCGAAAAAGCAAAACATTTTCAAATAAATGTAGAAGCAACAGACAATGGAGGCTTGACAGATTCCTCCAAAGTGACGATTGAAATTGCTGATATTAATGATAATGCGCCAGTCATAAGCTTAATTTCATTCTCTAATGCAATTCCTGAAGACGCCACACCCGACACTATAATAGCAATGCTGAATGTTAAAGATTTAGATTCAGGAAAAAATGGAAATGTGAAATGTACGACAGCTCAAGACGCGCCATTCAAAATTAAACCTACCTCAACAAACTTCTACAGCTTAGTCACTGCGCAATATTTAGATCGTGAGAAAATATTTGATTACAATATAACGATTACAGCTACAGATGAAGGTTCTCCATCTTTATCTACAAATAAAACATTACGGCTTAAAATTTCTGACGTAAACGACAACCCCCCTGTTTTCCAGCGTCACTCATACACCGCTTACGTGATGGAAAATAATTCACCTGGAGTGTCTATATTTGCAGTGACAGCAACTGACAGAGACTCTGGGAATAATGCGCGCATTTCATATTTTTTAGAAGATCTTTCTGTGAACGGAGTTTCTGCTTCGTCTTATATTTCAGTAAACGCAGAGAGCGGAGAGATTCTTGCTATTCGGTCTTTTGATTTCGAGCAAACAAAAGAGTTTAATATTCGTGTAAAAGCGCAGGACGGAGGCAACCCGCCTCTCAGTAGCAACGTGAGTGTAAAAATTATTATTCAGGACCAGAATGACAACGCGCCTCAGATTCTGTATCCAGTACAAACTGGTGGCTCTGTAGTAGCTGAAATGGTGCCTCGTTCAGCAGATGTGGGATATCTTGTCACTAAAGTGGTGGCTGTGGATGTGGACTCAGGACAGAATGCATGGCTCTCATATAAACTGCACAAAGCGACAGACAGAGCGCTGTTTGAAGTGGGTTTACAGAATGGAGAAATAAGAACTGTGCGCCAAGTCACTGATAAAGATGCTGTGAAACAGAAGCTCACTGTTGTAGTGGAGGACAACGGACAGCCCTCTCGTTCAGCTACAGTCAATGTTAACGTGGCGGTGGCGGACACTTTCCCTGAAGTGCTCTCCGAGTTCACTGACTTTACGCACGAGAAGGAATATAACGACAACCTGACATTTTATCTAGTCTTGGCCTTGGCTGTAGTTTCATTTCTCTTTATCGTCTCCATCATAGCTATACTGTCAGTGAAATGTTACAGATGGAGACGTGAGCGGATGTTTTACAAATCCGGTGCCAATCTTCCAGTCATTCCGTATTATCCACCTCTTTACGCAGACGTAGGGGGAACAGGAACTTTACAGCATATGTACAATTATGAAGCTTACAGAACCACTGACTCTAGAAAGAGTGATCTGAAATATTCCAGACCTCCTACTGAGAGCATCATTAGTCTGGACAGCAGTGGAACACAGACGATCACACATGGTCAAACGGAGAAACCATATGATGCCACATATGATGAGGTGAGAAAAACTTATATATATGGTGACAGGTACTGTTTTTGATACATGCACTTTAAACGGAAAAGTGTTTTAAGATTCTTATATGGTTGTGTCGTTTTTTATTTTGTATCGAATACTAATGTATTATGTATATAGTATTTTTTAATTGCAAACCAATGTATGCCAGTTAATGTCATGTAAAGGGACTTTCATGCTATTCTAGATAAGGCAATAACATTAAAACTTTAGACTTTAGAACATGATAGTTCAGGACTTCTCAAACTTACAATTGTCTGTCTGTTAAAAGGATACTGTAGCAGTGTATTAAAACACAGAGACTCGTCAGTGAGTAAGGAGTACTAGAAATATTTGACGACCACGATTCAACCCAATGTGGTAGAAATCTGTGAGCCAACATTTTAAGGTCTTTGAAGGATTGATTTTATAACTTATATAATTCATCATATATGATGGTGCTAACACATCTCTGGCAATATGAGTATTTGCCTTTCAAAACATTATATACTGTGAATTTTTAAATACACCTTTATTTGCAATACTTTGTAGAATTCTTTATATATTTACTTGTGGGCAATGTTGTGTGCAAATAGATTTTGCTCGGTTTTGTCAATCCGTGCCATCCAGTTCAAAACAGCGCAACGAGTTCACAATTTTTACTATTGTTTGGAGTATTACAAACAGATTACATCTGTCTGTCTGTCTGTCTGTATATCTTTTTTTCCTGGCTTTCGTGAACAGTTGTAGTATTTCTTTGATGCTCTGAGTGACGCTGTTGGTCAGTGATTCAGCTTAGAAATGCTCATTCCAAGATCCTTCCTTGTATTTTTACTGCATTCCGCTTGGCTTTCTCTTCACTTGGGACTTTCTTTGAATTAAACGCCAATCGTGAATGAGTTGCCTTTCACTTCATTTCAAATTGTTTTTATAAGTTAAGACTATTTTGAAATCTCTGAATCTTATGTACCCTACGGTGTTTACAATATGGGTTTTCTTTGTTCGCTCGATGATCAGATAAGCGGCTCTACAGTCAGAGTTTCGACGAGGCTGACAATGCATCTGATTCTATTTGCTTTTGTCATGGCCCCTGCGCAAGGGCAGGTCCGTTATTCTATTCCCGAGGAGATGAACAAGGGATCTGTCGTGGGAAATATCGTTCAGGATCTTGGTTTGGATGTCAAAAGACTGAAATCCGGTCGAGCGCGAATCTTTACGGAGGACAGTCGTGAGTACATCGGTCTGAATGTGGATAAAGGCATTCTGATAGTGAGAGAGAGAATAGATAGAGAGGAGCTGTGCGCTCAAGTGTCTCCATGCTCTTTACATTTTCAGATTATTCTAGATAATCCAGTGGAGCTGCATCGAATTGATTTTGAAATATTGGATATCAATGATCATGCACCTGCTTTCGAAAGAAAAGAAATCAGATTTGAAATACCGGAAACTGCAGTCCCTGGTTCACGATTTTCTTTAGACAGTGCGCATGATCCCGATGTTGGTCTGAATACACTGCAGAGATACACCCTTAATCCAGCAAATCATTTCAGTTTGAAAGAATTCTCTCGTAACGACGGTACTAAATATGTTGAGTTACTATTAAAACTGCCCTTAGACAGAGAGCATCAGGAAGATCACAATTTAATTTTGACAGCATTTGATGGTGGAACTCCTCAGAAATCTGGAACAGTTAAAATAACTGTCACTGTTCTTGATGTAAACGACAATTCTCCTGCGTTCAGTCAGCCAATATACCGAGTGTCTTTGTCAGAAAATGCCAACAAAGATAGTTTGGTGGTGACAGTTAGTGCTACTGACAAGGACAAAGGATCCAATGGAGAGGTTAACTATTCGTTTTCAAAAAGCTCTGGAAAAGAGGAGATAGGACTGTTTGATATTAATTCGGACACTGGAGAAATAAAAGTGAAAGGTGTTTTAGATTTTGAAAAATCCAAGCAGTACGAATTGAATGTAGATGCGATTGACAAAGGCGGATTATCTGATACTAGTAAAGTGCTTGTTGAAATTATTGATGTTAATGATAATTCTCCTGTTATCAGTGTTATCTCATTTTCTAACCCGATTCCAGAGGATTCTGCCACAGAAACTGTTATTGCAATCCTAAATGTTAAAGACATAGACAGCGGGAAAAACGGACAAATTAAATGTTCAGTGAATTCAGATCTGCCGTTTCGCATGAAAACGACATCCAGTAATTTCTACAATTTAGTCACGGACCGTAATTTAGATCGTGAAATGTTTTCTGAATACAATATAACAATCACAGCTACAGATGAAGGTTCACCCTCTTTGTCTAGTAACAAAACCCTAACGCTTAAAATATCTGATATAAATGACAACCCCCCTGGTTTTCAGCGTCACTCATACACCGCTTATGTGATGGAAAATAATTCACCTGGAGTGTCTATATTTGCAGTGACAGCAACTGACAGAGACTCTGGGAATAATGCGCGCATTTCTTATTTTTTAGAAGATCTATCTGTGAACGGAGTTTCTGCTTCGTCTTATATTTCAGTTAATGCAGAGAGTGGAGAGATTCTTGCTATTCGGTCTTTTGATTTCGAGCAAACAAAAGAGTTTAATATTCGCGTAAAAGCACAGGACGGAGGCAACCCGCCTCTCAGTAGCAACGTGAGTGTAAAAATTATTATTCAGGACCAGAATGACAACGCGCCTCAGATTCTGTATCCAGTACAAACTGGTGGCTCTGTGGTGGCTGAAATGGTGCCTCGTTCAGCAGATGTGGGATATCTTGTCACTAAAGTGGTGGCTGTGGATGTGGACTCAGGACAGAATGCATGGCTCTCATACAAACTACACAAAGCGACAGACAGAGCGCTGTTTGAAGTGGGTTTACAGAATGGAGAAATCAGAACTGTGCGCCAAGTCACTGATAAAGATGCTGTGAAACAGAAGCTCACTGTCGTAGTGGAGGACAACGGACAGCCCTCTCGTTCAGCTACAGTCAATGTTAACGTGGCGGTGGCGGACACTTTCCCTGAAGTGCTCTCCGAGTTCACTGACTTTACGCACGAGAAGGAATACAACAACAACCTGACATTTTATCTAGTCTTGGCTTTGGCTGTAGTTTCATTTCTTTTTATCGTGTCCATCATAGCTATACTGTCAGTGAAATGCTACAGATGGAGAAGTAAGCGGATGTTTTACAAATCCGCTGCCAATCTTCCAGTTATTCCGTATTATCCACCCCTTTACGCAGACGTAGGAGGAACAGGAACTTTACAGCATATGTACAATTATGAAGCTTACAGTACTACTGACTCTAGAAAGAGTGACCTGAAATACTCCAGACCTCCTACAGAGAGCATCATTAGTCTGGACAGCAGTGGAAGACAGACAATCACACATACGCAAAAAAAACATCTGGCAAATGACCCTGAAGATGAGGTAAGATGTATTCAGGGATAAACATTTTTTGTGCTTCTGAATACATTCCTTTAAATTTAATCTTTAATAATTTTGGTTGGTTTTGTTCATCAACTCATCTCCTCAAGCTCATCAGTATTTCTGGGCATTATATTATATTATCTTCCATTAGCAATGGAAGATAATATAATATAATTATATATATGGCAGTGATGCTTAACCACAATAAAAACGTTAATCTTTTTAAAACCTTTTTAAAATAACAGTAAAATAAATGTCATCGAAACGTGTATTTAAATTGGAAATTAAATTAATTTGTTTGACTGCTTGGTCCTTGCAGTATTTCTTTATTGCTCATGGTGACGCTGTTGGTCAGGCTGTGTGGGGTTAAACGCTTTAGAGGTCCGCCTATCTTTAGAAACATCACACAGACTGCGATTTCTTGTTCTTCATTTGCAGTTGTGTCTCGAGTATCTGCAAACAACGCTGTTGCTTAGAAGTAGGCTGTGATATTACACGGCTATTTATTTTATTTCACGCTAATAAGTGTTTATCGACGAAGATGGAATACAGCAATATAAATACGCGTTTCTTTTTATCTCTCTGTGCCTGGAAATGTGGTTCCTTCACTGGTTCGATTTTGTGGTCGACCCGATTTCTGGCGATATGTTCCTTATTTCTGACCGTCACGCACGGCCAAGTTCGTTATTCTATTCTCGAGGAGATGAACAAGGGATCGCTTGTGGGAAATATCGTTCACGATCTCGGATTGGATGTTAAGAGACTTAAATCTGGTCGAGCGCGGATCTTTACGGAGGACAGTAGTGAGTACATCGGTCTCAATGTGGATAAAGGCACTCTGATAGTAAAAGAGAGGATAGATAGAGAGGGGCTGTGCGCTCAGGTTTCTCCATGCTCTTTACATTTTCAGATTATTCTAGATAATCCAGTGGAGCTGCATCGCATCGATGTAGAAATAATAGACATAAATGATCATGCTCCTGCTTTTGAGAAAAAACAAATGAACATTGAAATAACGGAATCTGTTTCCCCAGGCGCACGGTTTTCTTTACAAAGTGCGCATGATCCCGATGTTGGGAGTAATGCACTGCAGAGCTACACCCTTAATCCAACGGAACATTTCGCTTTGAAAGAATTAACTCTTAGCGACGGTACCAAATATTTTGAGATGGTATTAAAAACACCTTTAGACAGGGAGCTTCAGGAAGAGCACAATTTAATATTGACAGCATTTGATGGTGGTACTCCACAGAAATCAGGAACGGTTAAGATAACTGTCACTGTTCTTGATGCAAACGACAATTCTCCTGTGTTCAGTCAGCCAATATACCGAGTGTCTTTGTCAGAAAATATTTCTAAAGGTAGTTTAGTAGTGACAGTTACTGCTACAGACATGGACAAAGGATCAAATGGAGAAGTTACCTACTCGTTTTCACAAAGCACAGCAAAAGAGGCAATGGAATTATTTACCATTGATTCGGACACTGGAGAAATAAATGTGAAAGGTGTCTTAGATTTTGAAAAAACCAAGCAGTACGAATTTAATGTCGAAGCGATAGATAAAGGCGGCCAAAGTGATACTTGTAAACTTTTCATTGAAATTATTGATGTGAATGATAATTCCCCTGTTATCAGTGTGATCTCATTTTCCAACCATGTCCCAGAAGATTCAATCCCGGAGACTGTAATAGTAATCTTAAACATTAAAGATATAGACTCTGGGAAAAACGGTGAAATTAGATGCACGTTGAATTCAGATCTGCCGTTTCGCATAAAAATGACATCCAATAATTTCTATAGTTTAGTCACTGACCGCGTTTTAGACCGTGAAATGTTTTCTGAATACAATATAACGATCACAGCTACAGATGAAGGCTATCCATCTTTATCTACAAATAAAACACTGAGGCTTAAAATATCTGATGTAAACGACAACCCCCCTGTTTTCCAGCGTCACTCATACACCGCTTATGTGATGGAAAATAATTCACCTGGAGTGTCTATATTTGCAGTGACAGCAACTGACCGAGACTCTGGGAATAATGCGCGCATTTCATATTTTTTAGAAGATCTTATTGTGAACGGAGTTTCTGCTTCGTCTTATATTTCAGTTAACGCAGAGAGCGGAGAGATTCTTGCTATTCGGTCTTTCGATTTCGAGCAAACAAAAGAATTTAATATTCGCGTAAAAGCGCAGGACGGAGGCAACCCGCCTCTCAGTAGCAACGTGAGTGTGAAAATTATTATTCAGGACCAGAATGACAACGCGCCTCAGATTCTGTATCCAGTTCAAACCGGTGGCTCTGTGGTGGCTGAAATGGTGCCTCGTTCAGCAGATGTGGGATATCTTGTCACTAAAGTGGTGGCAGTGGATGTGGACTCAGGACAGAATGCATGGCTCTCATATAAACTACACAAAGCGACAGATAGGGCGCTTTTTGAAGTTGGTTTACAAAATGGAGAAATAAGAACTGTGCGCCAAGTCACTGATAAAGATGCTGTGAAACAGAAGCTCACTGTTGTAGTGGAGGACAACGGACAGCCCTCTCGTTCAGCTACAGTCAATGTTAACGTGGCGGTGGCGGACACTTTCCCTGAAGTGCTCTCCGAGTTCACTGACTTTACGCACGAGAAGGAATACAACGACAACCTGACATTTTATCTAGTCTTGGCCTTGGCTGTAGTTTCATTTCTCTTTATCGTGTCCATCATAGCTATACTGTCAGTGAAATGCTACAGATGGAGACGTGAGCGGATGTTTTACAAATCCGGTGCCAATCTTCCAGTTATTCCGTATTATCCACCCCTTTACGCAGACGTAGGAGGAACAGGAACTTTACAGCATATGTACAATTATGAAGCTTACAGAACCACTGACTCTAGAAAGAGTGATTTGAAATGTGCCAGACCTCCTACTGAGAGCATCATTAGTCTGGACAGCAGTGGAACACAGACAATCACACACGCGCAGAGTGAGAAAACTCGTGCCGAATATGATGAGGTGAGAGCTTCTAGTTACAATATATCTGTATGAAAGTATAGACAGTATTTCTGGTGCATCCTTTTTAAATACAAAATACTCTTATAAAATGATTGTATAGTAGTAGAAACTAGTGAAGATTGTTTTTTTAAAATTGTACCGAAATGGTTATGTTTTTTGCATTTTAGTATTGTATATGCAGGAAAAAATATGGGTGCTAATATCAAGTAAACGAATCCTTATGAGCTGATGATATTAGAGCTGCACTGTATCGCTAAAAATTCTATTCAGAGTTCAGGACTCCTCAATCACAGCATCTTCTGTGTGTGTCCAGTTCATTAATACTGCTGCAGTGTATTGAAACACAGGGACTCGTCACTGAGCGTAGTAGAAATATGTTCACGAACACGATTCTATTCAGAATGTTTGAAATCTATGACCTAATATTTTTAATACCTTTAAAGATTTCATTTCAATTAATTACATTATATAATTTATCATGAATAATAGCACTAACAAATCTCTGCCAAAATGCGTCTTTGCCTTTCAAAATATTAAAGAATGCATACTTTTAATCATTTTTATTTGCAAAAGTTTGTAGTATGCTTGATATATTTACATCTGTGAAAAGTTGTAAAACAGATTTTACTCGGTTTCTCAATCTGTAAAATCCCATGAACAACAGCACAAAAATACACAATTTTAAATATTTTTTCACTACTGCAAACAGATTATCGCAGTCTGTCTCTATGTATTGCTTTCATAACTAGATGCAGTATTTCTTTGGTGCTCTGAGTGACGCTATTGGTCAGGGTTACAGCTTTTAAATGTTCATTCATAGGTCCTCCCCTGTATTCTGACTGCATTTGCTTGGCATTCTCTTCACTTGGAACTTCTTTGGATTAGACAACCATAACGGACGTATTGCCAGTCAGCTAATTTGGAGATTCTTTTTCCCAGTTAAGACGACTTTAAAGCTTCAAATTTGTGTGGATTTTACAGTGATGATAATATGGCTTTTTGTTGTTCGCTCGATGATCAGATACGTGGCTCTACTGTCCGCATTTCGACATGGCAGACAATGCTTCTGGTTGGGTTTGCTTTTATCATTGCCATTGCGCACGGGCAGGTCCGTTATTCTATTCCCGAGGAAATGAACAAGGGATCTGTGGTGGGAAATATCGTTCAGGATCTCGGTTTGGATATTAAGAGACTGAAAGCTGGTCGAGCGCGGATCTTTACGGAGGACAGTCGTGAGTACATCGTTCTGAATGTGGATAAAGGCACTTTGATTGTAAAACAGAGGATAGATAGAGAGGAGCTGTGCGCTCAGGTTTCTCCATGCTCTTTACATTTTCAGATTATTCTAGATAATCCGATGGAGCTGTATCGAGTTGATGTAGAAATATTGGATATCAATGATCATGCACCAGATTTTGAAAGAAAGGAAATAACTATTGAAATCCCGGAATCAGCTGCCCTCGAGTCACTCTTTTCTTTAGACAGCGCGCATGATCCCGATGTTGGGTTGAACACACTGCAGAGATACACCCTTAATCCCACGGATCATTTTACTTTAAAAGAATTATCTCGGAGTGATGGCACCAAATATGTGGAAATGATTTTAAAAAAAACTTTAGACAGAGAGCAACAAGACGAGCATAAATTAATTTTAACAGCATTTGATGGTGGAACTCCTCAAAAATCTGGAACATTTAAGATAACTGTCACTGTTCTTGATGTAAACGACAATTCTCCTGTGTTCAGTCAGCCAATATACCGAGTGTCTTTGTCAGAAAATATTCCGAAAGGTAGTCTAGCAGTGACAGTCAGTGCTACTGATAAGGACAAAGGATCTAATGGAGAGATTACTTATTCGTTTTCAGACAACTCAAGAAAAGAGGTCATGGATTTATTTACCATTAATTCGAAGACTGGGGAAATAAGGGTTAAATCTTCTCTAGATTTTGAAAAGTCCAAGCACCATGAACTGGACGTAAAAGCGATGGATAGGGGCGGACTGGCAGGTAACAGTAAAATACTTGTCGAAATTACAGATGTAAACGACAATTCTCCTGTTATCAGTGTTATTTCATTTTCTAACCAGATCCCTGAAGATTCTGCCCCTGACTCGGCTGTAGCGATGTTTACTATTAAAGATACAGACTCCGGGAAAAACGGGCAAATTAAATGCACAGTGAATTCAGATCTGCCGTTTCGCATTAAATCGACATCCAATAATTTCTACAGTTTGGTCACTGACCGTATTTTAGATCGTGAAATGTTTTCTGAATACAATATTACGATCACAGCTACAGATGAAGGTTCTCCATCTTTATCTACAAATAAAACACTGAGGCTTAAAATATCCGATGTAAACGACAACCCCCCTGTTTTCCAGCGTCACTCATACACCGCTTATGTGATGGAAAATAATTCACCTGGAGTGTCTATATTTGCAGTGACAGCAACTGACAGAGACTCTGGGAATAATGCGCGCATTTCATATTTTTTAGAAGATCTATCTGTGAACGGAGTTTCTGCTTCATCTTATATTTCAGTTAACGCAGAGAGCGGAGAGATTCTTGCTATTCGGTCTTTCGATTTCGAGCAAACAAAAGAGTTTAATATTCGCGTAAAAGCGCAGGACGGAGGCAACCCGCCTCTCAGTAGCAACGTGAGTGTAAAAATTATTATTCAGGACCAGAATGACAACGCGCCTCAGATTCTGTATCCAGTTCAAACTGGTGGCTCTGTGGTGGCTGAAATGGTGCCTCGTTCAGCAGATGTTGGATATCTTGTCACTAAAGTGGTGGCTGTGGATGTGGACTCAGGACAGAATGCATGGCTCTCATATAAACTACACAAAGCGACAGACAGAGCGCTGTTTGAAGTTGGTTTACAGAATGGAGAAATAAGAACTGTGCGCCAAGTCACTGATAAAGATGCTGTGAAACAGAAGCTCACTGTTGTAGTGGAGGACAACGGACAGCCCTCTCGTTCAGCTACAGTCAATGTTAACGTGGCGGTGGCGGACACTTTCCCTGAAGTGCTCTCCGAGTTCACTGACTTTACGCACGAGAAGGAATATAACGACAACCTGACATTTTATCTAGTCTTGGCCTTGGCTGTAGTTTCATTTCTCTTTATCGTGTCCATCATAGCTATACTGTCAGTGAAATGTTACAGATGGAGACGTGAGCGGATGTTTTACAAATCTGGTGCTAATCTGCCAGTTATTCCGTATTATCCACCCCTTTACGCAGACGTAGGAGGAACAGGAACTTTACAGCATATGTACAATTATGAAGCATACAGAACCACTGACTCTAGAAAGAGTGACCTGAAATTCTCCAGACCTCCTACTGAGAGCATCATTAGTCTGGATAACAGTGGTACACAGAGTGTTTCGCATGCGCAAAGGGAGAAAGTTGGTGATCACTTTGATCAGGTGAGTTCTACAATTAAAAGGTAAAAGCAGCTTTCCGATACCTGAAATTTAAATACATATTTAAAGTTCTGAATACATTTTTGTCGTCTCATATTTCTGTCTTATTAGATGGATGTATATGCATTGCAACAAGATATGCTTTTGTTATGTATTGCATTTTTTGTACTTTCAAAATCACTCATTTCTCTTTGTGGACTTTCTGAAAACTAACCCTTTTGTGTAGATCTAAACGTTACATCTTCTATTGGTAAGCAGTTCTATACGAATGTAGTAGTGCTATTACATACCTGAATGGTCAATCCCTGAATGCTTAAAGGATTAATGTTTGACTCTTATTATTCAACTTTCTTTTATTTGTAATTGTTAGAACCAATTGTTTCTCAATTATTATTTGGCTGATAGATAAAGGATGTGATAGATTGTCCAGAATGGATAATAGTTTGGTTACAGTTCACCTTCCCACGACCTCCTCAAAACACTCCAGGGAGCAACAGTGAGTTGTTTGATATAGAATATTTTGGGGTTTCAGCAGAGGGACAAACCAACAACTATTTCTGATACGAACTTTTCCCTTTACCCATATAGGCAGTTTCGTGGTAATTAACAATTTCTTTGCATAATCTGTTTATGGAATTTCAAAATCAAAAATACAGTTTCTTTAATAAATGTTGGATACATTTTTCAGTTGAATTTTTCAATATTTTTAAGTACATTTACAGATGGGGTAAGTTGTTTAGAAATACACTGGTCTTGTGCACAAATCCGACCAACTAATTACATAATTGTCACAAATTAAGTACATTATCTATCTATCTATCTATCTATCTATCTATCTATCTATCTATCTATGGACATATGCCTTCTATTATCAGGTGTAATATTTCTCTGGTGCTCTAAGTGACGCTGTTGGTTAGGGTGTACAGTTTTTAAATGTTCGTTTTTAGATCCTCCCCTGTATTGTGATTTCATGCAGAGGAGAATTTCTCTTCAGCTAGTCCTGTTGTTCTGTACAACAGCCATCAATGAATTCCTGGTTTTCAGTACTGTTTGATCTTTTTTTAAAAGTCTTTAAGATTTCTGAATCGTGTTCACCTTACAGTGTTTAGAATATGCGTTTTCTTTGTTCTCTCGATTACCGGATGAGTGGCTCTACTGTCCGCGTTTCGACATGGCTGACAATGCTTCTGATTGGATTTGCTTTTGTCGTGGCTGTTGCATACGGTCAGGTCCGTTATTCTGTCCCTGAAGAGATGAACAAAGGATCTGTCGTGGGAAATATCGTTCAGGATCTCGGTTTGGATATTAAGAGACTGAAAGCTGGTCGAGCGCGGATCTTTACGGAGGACAGTCGTGAGTACATCGGCCTGAATGTGAATAAAGGCAATCTGATAGTGAGAGAGAGGATAGATAGAGAGGAGCTGTGCGCTCAGGTGTCTCCATGCTCTTTACATTTTCAGATAATTCTAGATAATCCAGCTGAGCTACATCGAGTTGATGTTGAAATACTGGATATCAATGATCATGCACCTGCGTTTCAAAGAAAAGAAGTCAATATTGAAATAACGGAAAATGCAGCTCCTGGTTCACGCTTTTCTTTAGACAGCGCGCATGATCCCGATGTTGGACTGAATACACTGCAGAGATACACCCTTAATCCAACGGAATATTTCACTTTAAAGGAATTATTTCGCAGCGACGGCACCAAATACGTTGCACTGATTTTAAAAACACCTTTAGACAGAGAGCAACAAGAGGAGCACAATTTAATTTTGACAGCATTTGATGGTGGAACTCCTCAAAAATCTGGAACAGTTAAGATAATTGTCACTGTTCTTGATGCAAACGACAATTCTCCTGTGTTCAGTCAGCCAATATACCGAGTGTCTTTGTCAGAAAATATTCCGAAAGGTAGTTTAGTAGTAACAGTCAGTGCTACTGACAAGGACAAAGGATCTAATGGAGACATTACTTATTCATTTTCACAAAATTCAGGAAAAGATGCAATGGAATTATTTAATATTAATTCGGAAACAGGTGAAATAAAAGTAAACGATATCTTAGATTTTGAAAAATCCAAACAGTTTGAACTGAACGTCGAGGCAATAGACGAAGGAGGATTAACTGACACCAGTAAAGTACTTATTGAAATAATTGATGTCAATGACAATTCACCTGTTATCAGTGTTATCTCATTTTCTAACCCTATTCCAGAGGATTCTGCCACGGAGACTGTTATCGCAATCCTAAATGTTAAAGACTTAGACAGCGGGAAAAACGGACAAATTAAATGCACAGTCAATTCAGATCTTCCGTTTCGCGTCAAAACGACATCCTCTAATTTCTACAATTTAGTTACCGACCGTATTTTAGATCGTGAAATGTTTTCTGAATACAATATAACGATCACAGCTACTGATGAAGGTTCTCCATCTTTATCTACAAATAAAACACTGAGGCTTAAAATATCCGATGTAAACGACAACCCCCCTGTTTTCCAGCGTCACTCATACACCGCTTATGTGATGGAAAATAATTCACCTGGAGTGTCTATATTTGCAGTGACAGCAACTGACAGAGACTCTGGGAATAATGCGCGCATTTCATATTTTTTAGATCATCTATCTGTGAACGGAGTTTCTGCTTCGTCTTATTTTTCAGTTAACGCAGAGAGTGGAGAGATTGTTGCTATTCGGTCTTTCGATTACGAGCAAACAAAAGAGTTTAATATTCGCGTAAAAGCGCAGGACGGAGGCAACCCGCCTCTCAGTAGCAACGTGAGTGTGAAAATTATTATTCAGGACCAGAATGACAACGCGCCTCAGATTCTGTATCCAGTACAAACTGGTGGCTCTGTGGTGGCTGAAATGGTGCCTCGTTCAGCAGATGTGGGATATCTTGTCACTAAAGTGGTGGCTGTGGATGTGGACTCAGGACAGAATGCATGGCTCTCATATAAACTACTCAAAGCGACAGACAGAGCGCTGTTTGAAGTGGGCTTACAGAATGGAGAAATAAGAACTGTGCGCCAAGTCACTGATAAAGATGCTGTGAAACAGAAGCTCACTGTTGTAGTGGAGGACAACGGACAGCCCTCTCGTTCAGCTACAGTCAATGTTAACGTGGCGGTGGCGGACACTTTCCCTGAAGTGCTCTCCGAGTTCACTGACTTTATGCAAGAGAAGGAATATAACGACAACATGACATTTTATCTAGTCTTGGCCTTGGCTGTAGTTTCATTTCTCTTTATCGTGTCCATCATAGCTATACTGTCAGTGAAATGTTACAGATGGAGACGTGAGCGGATGTTTTACAAATCCGGTGCCAATCTTCCAGTTATTCCGTATTATCCACCCCTTTACGCAGACGTAGGGGGAACAGGAACTTTACAGCATATGTACAATTATGAAGCATACAGAACCACTGACTCTAGAAAGAGTGATCTGAAATATTCCAGACCTCCTACTGAGAGCATCATTAGTCTGGACAACAGTGGAACACCGACTGTTACGCATGCGCAAAAAGAGAAAGTTGGTGATCACTTTGATCAGGTGAGTTCTACAATTAAACACAGGCCTACACGTATAAGCAGCTTTCCGAATACCTGAAATTTAAATACATATTTAAAATTCAATATACAATTTTGCTGTCTCATATTTCTTTCTTATTAGAAGGAGTTATATTAATTGTAACAAGATACGATTTTGTTATGTACTGCATTTTTGTACTTTCGTATTCACTCATTACTGTTTGTGGTGACTTTCTGAAAACTACCCATTTTCTTATACTAGAGTCCTAGACATGACATCTGTTTGTGAGCAGTTCTTTGTCGTGCTCCTACACACCTGAATTGTCAATATTTAAATGTTTAAAGGATTAATGTTGGATTTACTCTCTTAATATTCATCCTAAATTCATTTCTAATTGTTAAAACTAATTGTTTCTCAATGGTTCTTTGGTAGATAGATAGATAGATAGATAGATAGATAGATAGATAGATAGATAGATAGATAGATAGATAGATAGATAGATAGATAGATAGATAGATAGATAGATAGATAGATAGAACACACTATTAATCCTAGAGGTGAGTTCAAATGTTACAACAGCAATCAAAAAAGCTGAGTGTGCAAGCATTGATATTCTTACTAAAAATTATCATATTATCTAATCACATTAATTAGTAGTATTATCATATATATTGAATATAAATAAGTCCTCCGAGTAAATTTGCAACACTGGAAAATCAGCCCACAGGTGTGCAGCAAAGTTGCTGTGGTCGGAGGATCCACATTGCATAGTTCATCAATGAGTATCATCAGTGCAGTGAGCAGACTACAGTCTAGTGCAAAATGTAACATGTACAATGAGCTCATTCTCAGAATCACTGTCATGAAATAAAATGTCCTGGTGCAGTGAGGAATTGTAAAGGCTGAACACTGATGTGAAGAGCAACGTCTTATACTGTTACATTACATGATACAGTGTAGATAAATAAGTATTTTTCTGAAAGTGCTCTTGACCACATTAGGTAGAGGATGTGATACACTGTCCAGAATAAGAAAAACCAGTCCAGGGAGCAACAGTGAGTTGTTTGACATAGGAAATTTCTGGGTTTCAGCAGAGGGACAAACCAAAAAATATTACTCATTTGAACTTTTCCCTTTACATGTATAGCAGCTTCATGGAAATTAACAATTTCTATGTATAATCTCTTTATAGATTTTCAAAATAAAAAATACAGTTTCTTTTATGTTGGATACATTTTTCAGTAGATTTTCCTAATATATTAAATACATTTTCAGCTGACATGTCCAGGGTGTACCCCTGCCTTTCACCCTATGTGCGCTGGTATAGGCTCCAGCAGACCCTCGTGACCCTAGGAATCCTAGTAATAAGCGGGTATAGACAATCAATGAATGAATAGACAGTTACAGATGGGGTAAGTTGTTTATAAATACACTGGTCTTGTTCACAAACCGACCAGCCAATTACATAATTGTCACAAATGAATTATATTATCTATCTATCTATCTATCTATCTATCTATCTATCTATCTATCTATCTATCTATCTGTCTGTCTGTCTGTCTGTCTGTCTATCTATCTATGGATATCTGCCTTCTATTATCAGGTGTAATATTTCTTTGGTGCTCTGAGTGACGCTGTTGGTTAGGGTGTACAGCTCGTTTATAGATCCTCCCATGTATTCTGATTTCATGCAGAGGGGAATTTCTCTTCAGCTAGTCCTGTTCTTCCATTCCACCGCCATCAATTAATTATTGCTTTTCAGTACTATTGTATTTTTTAAAAAGTCTTTTACATTCCTGAATCGTGAGTACCTTGCAGTGTTTAGAATATGCGTTTTCTTTGTTCCCTCGATTTCCGGATAAGTGGCTCTACTGTCCGCGTTTCGACATGGCTGACAATGCTTCTGATTGGATATGCTTTTGTCATGGCCGTTGCGCACGGGCAGGTCCGTTATTCTATTCCTGAGGAGATGAACAAGGGATCTATGGTTGGAAATATCGTTCAGGATCTCGGTTTGGATGTTAAGAGACTGAAATCTGGTCGAGCGCGGATCTTTACGGAGGACAGTCGTGAGTACATCGGTCTGAATGTGGATAAAGGCATTCTGATAGTGAGAGAGAGGATAGATAGAGAGGAGCTGTGCGCTCAAGTGTCTCCTTGCTCTATATACTTTCAAATTATTCTAGATAATCCAGTCGAGCTGCATCGAGTTGATGTTGAAATACTGGATATCAATGATCATGCACCTGCGTTTCAAAGAAAAGAAGTCAATATTGAAATAACGGAAAATGCAGCTCCTGGTTCACGCTTTTCTTTAGACAGCGCGCATGATCCCGATGTTGGACTGAATACACTGCAGAGATACACCCTTAATCCAACGGAATATTTCACTTTAAAGGAATTATTTCGCAGCGACGGCACAAAATATGTTGCACTGATTTTAAAAACACCTTTAGACAGAGAGCAACAAGATGAGCATAAATTAATATTGACAGCATTTGATGGTGGAACTCCTCAAAAATCTGGAACAGTTAAGGTAACTGTCACTGTTCTTGATGTGAACGACAATTCTCCTGTTTTCAGTCAACCAATATACCGAGTGTCTTTGTCAGAAAATATTCCGAAAGGTAGTTTAGTAGTAACAGTCAGTGCTACTGACAAGGACAAAGGATCTAATGGAGAGATTACTTATTCGTTTTCACAAAATTCAGAAAAGGAGGCAATGGAATTATTTAATATTAATTCGGAAACAGGTGAAATAAAAGTAAACGATATCTTAGATTTTGAAAAATCCAAACAGTTTGAACTGAATGTCGAGGCAATAGACGAAGGAGGATTAACTGACACCAGTAAAGTACTTATTGAAATTATTGATGTTAATGACAATTCTCCTGTTATCAGTGTTATTTCATTTTCTAACCCGATTCCAGAGGATTCTGCCACCAAGACTGTTATCGCAATCCTAAATGTTAAAGACTTAGACAGCGGGAAAAACGGACAAATTAAATGCACAGTCAATTCAGATCTGCCGTTTCGCGTCAAAACGACATCCTCTAATATCCACAATTTAGTTACCGATCGTTTATTAGATCGTGAAATGTTTTCTGAATATAATATTACGATCACAGCTACTGATGAAGGTTCTCCATCTTTATCTACAAATAAAACATTGAGGCTTAAAATATCCGATATAAACGACAACGCCCCTGTTTTCCAGCGTCACTCATACACCGCTTATGTGATGGAAAATAATTCACCTGGAGTGTTTATATTTGCAGTGACAGCAACTGACAGAGACTCTGGGAATAATGCGCGCATTTCATATTTTTTAGAAGATCTTATTGTGAACGGAGTTTCTGCTTCGTCTTATATTTCAGTTAACGCAGAGAGCGGAGAGATTCTTGCTATTCGGTCTTTTGATTTCGAACAAATAAAAGAGTTTAATATTCGCGTAAAAGCGCAGGACGGAGGCAACCCGCATCTCAGTAGCAACGTGAGTGTAAAAATTATTATTCAGGACCAGAATGACAACGCACCTCAGATTCTGTATCCAGTACAAACCGGTGGCTCTGTGGTGGCTGAAATGGTGCCTCGTTCAGCAGATGTTGGATATCTTGTCACTAAAGTGGTGGCAGTGGATGTGGACTCAGGACAGAATGCATGGCTCTCATATAAACTGCACAAAGCGACAGACAGAGCGCTGTTTGAAGTGGGTTTACAGAATGGAGAAATAAGGACTGTGCGCCAAGTCACTGATAAAGATGCTGTGAAACAGAAGCTCATTGTTGTAGTGGAAGACAACGGACAGCCCTCTCGTTCAGCTACAGTCAATGTTAACGTGGCGGTGGCGGACACTTTCCCTGAAGTGCTCTCCGAGTTCACTGACTTTACGCACGAGAAGGAATACAACGACAACCTGACATTTTATCTAGTCTTGGCCTTGGCTGTAGTTTCATTTCTCTTTATCGTCTCCATCATAGCTATACTGTCAGTGAAATGTTACAGATGGAGACGTGAGCGGATGTTTTACAAATCCGGTGCCAATCTTCCGGTTATTCCGTATTATCCACCCCTTTACGCAGACGTAGGGGGAACAGGAACTTTACAGCATATGTACAATTATGAAGCTTACAGAACCACTGACTCTAGAAAGAGTGACCTGAAATACTCCAGACCTCCAACAGAAAGCATCATTAGTCTGGACAGCAGTGGAACACATACCCTTACACATGCGCAGAGCGTGAAAGCTTATGACGATTCTGATCAGGTGAGACTTGCAACCGAAAACATCTACACTCAGCATGGGCATTGTTTTTAATTCATGGAATTTAAATTCAAAATGTGTTTCTGTTTGCTGACGTTATTTAAAGTGATCATCACGCGATTCTTTGTGGTTGAAGGGCAAATATAAACTTCTTTTCACAAATAAAATTGATCAAAAATACTAGCTTCTCTGTGCGAAGAGTTCATAAACACCGCACAGTGATTTAACATGCCTGGGCTGCTCAGGAAGGAAGTGGAAAGGCAAAAATGAGTTCTTTAATTTGGGTCTATTAAGCATGTCTGTTTTGTGAAAACTTTAGTATTCATAGGTTTCACGCTATTTGCATTTTAAAATTATAATCTTTAATACTAATCGCAGCAATACTTAAATCTGTATTTGTATTTCTTGTCTCTCTCTCTCTCTCTCCCTCTCTCTCTCTCCCTCTCCCTCTGGCTCCTGTTAACATGTGCAATATTACTTTAGTGCTCTGAGTGACGCTGTTGGTCAGGGTGTGCAATTTATAAATGCACAGTTCTTCTCGATCCGCCCCAGTATAGTGACTGCATGCAGCCTGGAATTCTTTTCGCTTGGCACTGTCTAGCGATTTAATAAATAAAAATGCAGTAAAGCTGTTCAGCACTACTTAAGGATATTTTCTCATTTTAAACCGATCTGAATTTTTGGATCTACATTGATTACAATATGAGTTGTCTTTGTTCCCTCGATGCCCGGATAATAGGCGCTACAGAACGCGTTTCGACATGGCAGACAATGCTTCTCGTTGGGTTTGCCTTTATCATTGGCGTTGCGCAAGGGCAGGTCCGTTATTCTATTCCCGAGGAGATGAACAAGGGATCGGTTGTGGGAAATATCGTTCAGGATCTCGGTTTGGATGTTAAAAGACTGAAAGCTGGTCGAGCGCGGATCTTTATGGAGGACAGTCGTGAGTACATCGGTCTGAATGTGGATAAAGGCACTTTGATTGTACAACAGAGGATAGATAGAGAGGAGCTTTGCGCTCAGGTTTCTCCATGCTCTTTACATTTTCAGATTATTCTAGATAATCCAATTGAGCTGTATCGAGTTGATGTTGAAATATTGGATATCAATGATCATGCACCAGATTTTGAAAGAAAGGATATAACTATTGAAATCCCGGAATCAGCTGCCCTCGAGTCACCCTTTTCTTTAGACAGCGCGCATGATCCCGACGTTGGTTTGAATACACTGCAGAGGTACACTCTTAATCCCACTGATCATTTTACTTTAAAGGAATTATCACGGAGTGATGGCACCAAATATGTGGAAATGGTTTTAAAAAAAACTTTAGACAGAGAGCAACAAGACGAGCATAAATTAATTTTAACAGCATTTGATGGGGGATCTCCACAAAAATCAGGAACATTTAAGATAACTGTCACTGTTCTTGATATAAACGACAATTCTCCTGTGTTCAGTCAGCCAATATACCGAGTGTCTTTGTCAGAAAATATTCCGAAAGATAGTTTAGTAGTGAGAGTCAGTGCTACTGATAAGGACAAAGGATCTAATGGAGAAATTACTTATTCGTTTTCAGACAACTCAAGAAAAGAGGTCATGGATTTATTTACCATTAATTCGGTGACTGGGGAAATAAGGGTTAAATTTTCTCTAGATTTTGAAAAGTCCAAGCACCATGAACTGGATGTTAAGGCGATGGATAAGGGCAGACTGGAAGGTAACAGTAAAATACTTGTCGAAATTACAGATGTAAACGACAATTCTCCTGTTATCAGTGTTATTTCTTTTTCTAACCAGATCCCTGAAGATTCTGCCCCTGACTCGGTTGTCGCAATGTTTAATATTAAAGATACAGACTCCGGGAAAAATGGACAAATCAAATGCACAGTCAATTCAGATCTGCCGTTTCGCATTAAATCGACATCCAATAATTTCTACATTTTAGTCACTGACTGCATTTTAGATCGTGAAATGTTTTCTGAATATAATATAACGATCACAGCTACAGATGAAGGCTATCCATCTTTATCTACAAATAAAACACTGAGGCTGAAAATATCGGATGTAAACGACAACCCCCCTGTTTTCCAGCGTCACTCATACACCGCTTATGTGATGGAAAATAATTCACCTGGAGTGTCTATATTTGCAGTGACAGCAACTGACAGAGATTACGGGAATAATGCGCGCATTTCATATTTTTTGGAAGATCTATCTGTGAACGGAGTTTCTGCTTCGTCTTATATTTCAGTAAACGCAGAGAGCGGAGAGATTCTTGCTATTCGGTCTTTTGATTTCGAGCAAACAAAAGAGTTTAATATTCGCGTAAAAGCGCAGGACGGAGGCAACCCGCCTCTCAGTAGCAACGTGAGTGTGAAAATTATTATTCAGGACCAGAATGACAACGCGCCTCAGATTCTGTATCCAGTACAAACTGGTGGCTCTGTAGTGGCTGAAATGGTGCCTCGTTCAGCAGATGTGGGATATCTTGTCACTAAAGTGGTGGCTGTGGATGTGGACTCAGGACAGAATGCATGGCTCTCATATAAACTACACAAAGCGACAGACAGAGCGCTGTTTGAAGTGGGCTTACAGAATGGAGAAATAAGAACTGTGCGCCAAGTCACTGATAAAGATGCTGTGAAACAGAAGCTCACTGTTGTAGTGGAGGACAACGGACAGCCCTCTCGTTCAGCTACAGTCAATGTTAACGTGGCGGTGGCGGACACTTTCCCTGAAGTGCTCTCCGAGTTCACTGACTTTACGCACGAGAAGGAATATAACGACAACCTGACATTTTATCTAGTCTTGGCCTTGGCTGTAGTTTCATTTCTCTTTATCGTGTCCATCATAGCTATACTGTCAGTGAAATGTTACAGATGGAGACGTGAGCGGATGTTTTACAAATCCGGTGCCAATCTTCCAGTTATTCCGTATTATCCACCCCTTTACGCAGACGTAGGAGGAACAGGAACTTTACAGCATATGTACAATTATGAAGCATACAGAACCACTGACTCTAGAAAGAGTGACCTGAAATACTCCAGACCTCCTACTGAGAGCATCATTAGTTTGGACAACAGTGGTGCACATACTCTTACGCATGCGCAAAGGGAGAAAGTTGGTGATCAATTTGATCAGGTGAGTTCTACAATTTAAAACAGACCTAGACGTATAAATAGCTTTCGATACTTGAAATTTAAATACATATTTAAAATTCAATATACAATTTTGCTGTCTCATATTTCTTTCTTATTACAAGGAGGTACATGAATTGTAACAAGATACGCTTTTGTTATTTACTGCATTTTTGTACTTTCGAATTCACTCATTTCTCTTTGTGGTGACTTTCTGAAAACTACCCCTAATGTGATACTCGACTCCTAAACATGACATCTTCTGTTTGTGAGCAGTTCTATACGAGTGTAGTAGTGCTACGACACATCAGAATTGTCAATACCTAAATGTTTAAAGGATTAATGTTCAATTATGACTCTTATTATTCATCCTACTTTTATTTGTAATTGTTTGAACTAATCGTTTCTAAATGGTTCTTTAGTGGATAGATAGATAGATAGATAGATAGATAGATAGATAGATAGATAGATAGATAGATAGATAGATAGATAGATAGATAGATAGATAGATAGATAGATGAGTATCATCGATGCAGTAAGCAGACTACAGTCCAGTGCAAAATGTAACATGTACAATGAGCTCATTCTCAGAATCACTGTCATGCAATCAAATGTCCTGGCACAGTGAGGAATTGTTGGAAAGGGTAAACACTGATGTGAAGAGCATCCTCTAATACTTTTACCTGATACAGTGTAGATAAATAAGTATTTTTCTGAAAGTGCTCTTGATCACAATAGGGAGAGAATGTGATACACTGTCCAGAATGAGAAATGATTTGTTAACTGTTCTCCTTTCCACGACCTCCTCAAAACAGTCTAGGAAGCAACGGTGAGTTGTTTGAAATAGGATATTTCTGGGTTTCAGCAGAGAGACAAAAAAACAAATATTTCTCCTTTGAAATGTTCCCTTTAAATGTATAGGCAGTTTCATGGTAATTAACCATTTCTTTGCATAATCTCTTCATAGATTTTCGAAATAAAAAAACTTTTTCTTTTAATATATGTTGGATACATTTTTCAGTAGGATTTTTTAAAATAATTTCAAATCCATTTACAGCTGGGGTAAATTGTTTAGAAATACACTGGCCTTGTTTACAAACCAGTTCAGCCAATTACATAACTGTCACAAATTAATTACATTATCTATCTATCTATCTATCTATCTATCTATCTATCTATCTATCTATCTATCTATCTATCTATCTATCTATGGATATCTGCCTTATATTATTAGGTGTAATATTTCTTTGGTACTCTGAGTGACGCTGTTGGTTAGGGTGTATAGCTCGTTTATAGATCCTCCCCTGTTTTCTGATTCCATGCAAAGGGGGATTTCTCTTCATTTAGTCCTGTTCTTCCATACAACCGCCATCAATGAATAATTGCTTTTCAGTACTATTGGATCTTTAAGAAGTCTTTAAGATTCCTGAATCGTGTGTACCTTACAGTGTTTAGAATATGCGTTTTCTTTGTTCCCTCGATTCCCGGATAAGTGGCTCTACTGTCCGCGTTTCGACATGGCTGACAATGCGTCTTGTTGGATTTGCTTTTGTCATGGCCATTGCGCACGGGCAGGTCCGTTATTCAATTCCCGAGGAAATGAACAAGGGATCGTTTGTAGGAAATATCGTTCAGGATCTCGGTTTGGATGTTAAGAGACTGAAAGCTGGTCGATCGCGGATCTTTACGGAGGACAGTCGTGAGTACATCGGTCTGAATGTGGATAAAGGCACTCTGGTAGTGAGAGAGAGGATAGATAGAGAGGAGCTGTGCGCTCAAGTGTCTCCTTGCTCGATACATTTTCAGATTATTTTAGAAAACCCAGTGGAGCTTCATCGAATTGATGCTGAAATCTTGGATATCAATGATCATGCACCTGCTTTCGTCAGAAAAGAAATCAGCGTTGAAATAGCAGAATCTGTTGCCTCTGGTGCACGGTTTTCTTTAGACAGCGCGCATGATCCCGACGTTGGACTGAATACATTGCAGAGATACACTCTTAATCCAACAGATTATTTCACTTTAAAAGAATTATCTCGTAGCGACGGCACAAAATATGTTGAGATGGTTTTAAAAACACCTTTAGACAGAGAAGAACAAGAACAGCATAATTTAATTTTGACAGCATTTGATGGTGGAACTCCTCAGAAATCAGGAACAGTTAAAATAACTGTCACTGTTCTTGATGCAAACGACAATTCTCCTGTGTTCAGTCAGCCAATATACCGAGTGTCTTTGTCAGAAAATATTCCGAGAGATAGTTTAGTAGTGACAGTCAGTGCTACAGACAAGGATAAAGGTTCTAATAGCGAGATTGCCTATTCATTTTCACAAAGTACCGGAATAGAGGCCATGGATTTGTTTACAATTGATTCGGATAACGGAAAAATAACAGTCAAAGGTGTCTTAGATTTCGAAAAATCTAAACAGTATGAACTGAATGTCGAGGCGGTTGATAAGGGCGGACAAGCTGATACCAGTAAAGTATTCATTGAAATTATTGATGTTAATGATAATTATCCTGTTATTAGTGTTATCTCATTTTCTAACGCGATTCCAGAGGATTCTGTTCCGGACTCTGTTATATCAATACTAAACATTAAAGACACAGACTCCGGGAAAAACGGACAAATTAAATGCTCAATGAATTCAGATCTGCCGTTTCGCATCAAATTAACATCCTCTAATTTTTATACTTTAGTCACTGACCGTATTTTAGACCGTGAAATGATTTCGGAATACAATATAACGATCACAGCTACAGATGAAGGTTCTCCATCTTTATCTACAAACAAAACATTGATGCTTAAAATATCCGATGTAAACGACAATGCCCCTGTTTTCCAGCGTCACTCATACACCGCTTATGTGATGGAAAATAATTCACCTGGAGTGTTTATATTTGCAGTGACAGCAACTGACAGAGACTCTGGGAATAATGCGCGCATTTCATATTTTTTAGAAGATCTTTCTGTGAACGGAGTTTCTGCTTCGTCTTACATTTCAGTTAACGCAGAGAGTGGAGAGATTCTTGCTATTCGGTCTTTCGATTTCGAGCAAACAAAAGAGTTCAATATTCGCGTAAAAGCGCAGGACGGAGGCAACCCCCCTCTCAGTAGCAACGTGAGTGTAAAAATTATTATTCAGGACCAGAATGACAACGCGCCTCAGATTCTGTATCCAGTACAAACTGGTGGCTCTGTGGTGGCTGAAATGGTGCCTCGTTCAGCAGATGTGGGATATCTTGTCACTAAAGTGGTGGCTGTGGATGTGGACTCAGGGCAGAATGCATGGCTCTCATATAAACTACTCAAAGCGACAGACAGAGCGCTGTTTGAAGTGGGCTTACAGAATGGAGAAATAAGAACTGTGCGCCAAGTCACTGATAAAGATGCTGTGAAACAGAAGCTCACTGTTGTAGTGGAGGACAACGGACAGCCCTCTCGTTCAGCTACAGTCAATGTTAACGTGGTGGTGGCGGACACTTTCCCTGAAGTGCTCTCCGAGTTCACTGACTCTACGCACGAGAAGGAATACAACGACAACCTGACATTTTATCTAGTCTTGGCCTTGGCTGTAGTTTCTTTTCTCTTTATCGTCTCCATCATAGCTATACTGTCAGTGAAATGCTACAGATGGAGACGTGAGCGGATGTTTTACAAATCCGGTGCCAATCTTCCAGTTATTCCGTATTATCCACCCCTTTATGCAGACGTAGGAGGAACAGGAACTTTACAGCATATGTACAATTATGAAGCTTACAGAACCACTGACTCTAGAAAGAGTGATTTGAAATATTCCAGACCTCCTACTGAGAGCATCATTAGTCTGGACAGCAGTGGAGCACAGACACTAACACTTGCGCAGAGCATGAAAACTTATGACGACTCTGATCAGGTAAGATTTATTACTGAAATAGATGTACACATTAGCTTTTTACTGTTTATTTGATTTCCTGTTTAGTAGTTCAGTCTCATTAATTTTACTATTCAAAAAGTGCTTCATTTTGTTGTGAAAAATGAACCTTTTCCTTGAGGTAGGTGAGTTGTATGTAACTTAATACGAAGTCCTTGGCCAGCGATGATCGTTTCATCTAAATCTTTATATTAATACATTTAAAATTTAACAAGTTATCGGTTATATTTGTCAGAATATTTATACGTACTTGTTAAGTCTCAAGTATATTTCAGGAGTGGAGGAACGCTGACATGTACTGGGACTGCTGTATTGAGTTTTTTTTAACCACAGCTCGGTTGAATGCTACAATCTGATTGGTCATTATTGAATAATGTTGAATATTGTCGTTTAACAGCACAGGTTTACGACGGGTTATTAAAATTACTAACATTTAAAGGGTTTTTGTCAAAGTACATTTTTATAATCGTTAATGTGGTGATTTTTTAGGCTACTCTTAGGACATTTGTGTGCCCTTTTGTTCCAGTGAATGGACAGCTTTATGCTACAGCAAACAAATGTATTCTAGTCAATTGTGTTCTTCCAACCTTGCTACAACAGTCCGGAGAAAGCCCTCGTATCAACGTGATAGTCCATTTTTCACATATATTTGGCAATAAAGTGTATCTGTAAATCGGTAAAGCAAGTTTTCATAACAGGACTTGAAAAACCTTCACCAAACAAAGCAACATTTAGCATCCATTAGGCTATAGCTCCTAACTTTTTTGTCTCTTGTTTAGACTGTCCCAATTAACCTGAACCACATTACCAAACATCTTGTAAGTTATAAGCTTCTATAGATTTTTTTGACTTAACTTGATGCTTATTTACTTACAGTATTTTGGATGCATAATATACAGTGTGTTTGAAAAATATGTCGAATTTATTAGTCATGCGAAGTCCAGAAGATTATGCGGGAAATAGCCAAACTGACGTTTTTACTACCTCAATCTATTTGAGGTCAACTTGCTTGTTTGATGCTGACAACACCCACTTGTGTGATGTCACATGAATAAACTTCTATCAAGCGGTTCAATTAGGCTTGAGCATCTAAATTTTAACTTTCATCTTTTTGTCCAGAAACCAAATTCTGCTAAGTAAACAGTAAGAATTTTACCGTGTGTCCAAATGTACCTGAATTCATATGTGTTTCTGTGTAGATGAATAAGGACAAAAGTGTAGGACAAAAGCATTCATTTTCAGTCTCACATTGACGGTGCAAAATGTCAAACTATGAAAACATTGGACATAATAATAATAATAATAATAATAATAATAATAATAATAATAATAATAATAATAATAATAATAATAATAATAATTCTTAGCTCTGGTTAGCTGCAGTAATTTTATAGTACTCTAAGTGACGCTGTTGGTTAGGCTGTCAGTTTTTAAATTCTCACTTCTGGATCCTCCCCTGTATTCCTACTGCATGCAGACAGGGTTTCTCTTCATAACTGTCTCTGGATTAAACATTATTGCACTACCAGCACTGAACATTTTTGAAAATATATTTTTTTTTATTTAAGCCTCCGTCTAAAAGTCGCAATAGGGTCTAGTTTGGAGTATTTATAAGATGGGTGGTCGTTATTCCTTTCATGCCAGGATAAGTGGCTCTACTCACCGCGTTTCGACATGGCTGACAATGCTTCTTGTTGGATTTGCTTTTGTCATGGCCATTGCGCACGGGCAGGTCCGTTATTCTATTCCCGAGGAGATGAACAAGGGATCTGTGGTGGGAAATATCGTCCAGGATCTCGGTTTGGATGTTAAGAGACTGAAATCTGGCCGAGCGCGGATCTTTACGGAGGACAGTCGTGAGTACATCGGTCTGAATGTGGATAAAGGCACGCTGATAGTGAGAGAGAGGATAGATAGAGAGGAGCTGTGCGCTCAGGTGTCTCCATGCTCTTTACATTTTCAGATTATTCTAGATAATCCGGTGGAGCTGCATCGAGTTGATGTAGAAATACAGGATATCAATGATCATGCACCTGATTTCGACAGAAAAGAAATCAGTATTGAAATTACGGAATCTGTTACCCCTGGTTCACGATTTTCTTTAGACAGTGCGCATGATCCTGATGTTGGACTGAATACACTGCAGAAATACACCATTAATCCCACAGACCATTTCACGTTGAAGGAATTGTCACGCAACGACGGAAGCAAGTATGTTGAGATGGTTTTAAAAACACCTTTGGACAGAGAGCTTCAGGAACAGCATACACTAATTTTGACAGCATTTGATGGTGGAACTCCTCAAAAATCTGGAACAGTTAAAATAACTGTGATTGTTCTTGATATAAACGACAATTCTCCGGTGTTCAGTCAGCCAATATACCGAGTGTCTTTGTCAGAAAATATTCCGAAAGATAGTTTAGTAGTAACAGTCAGTGCTACTGACAACGACAAAGGATCTAATGGCGAGGTTAGCTATTCATTTTCACAAAGCACCGGGAAAGAAGCCATAGAATTGTTTAATATTAATTCGGAAACTGGAGAAATAAAAGTGAAAGGTGTTCTAGATTTTGAAAAATCCAAACAGTATGAATTAAACGTGAACGCGATAGATGAAGGCGGCCGAACTGATACTAGTAAAGTGCTGATTGATATTTTTGATGTTAATGACAATTCTCCTGTTCTCAGTGTTATCTCATTTTCCAACCCTATCCCAGAAGATTCCACACTGGAGACGGTTGTCGCAATATTGAACATCAAAGACATAGACTCCGGAAAAAACGGACAAATTAAATGCACAGTCAGTTCAGATCTGCCGTTTCGCATTAAATCGACAACCAATAATTTCTACAGTTTAGTCACTGACCGTATTTTAGATCGTGAAATGTTTTCTGAATACAATATTACGATCACAGCTACAGATGAAGGTTCTCCATCTTTATCTACAAATAAATCACTGAGGCTTAAAATATCCGATGTAAACGACAATGCCCCTGTTTTCCAGCGTCACTCATACACCGCTTATGTGATAGAAAATAATTCACCTGGAGTGTCTATATTTGCAGTGACAGCAACTGATAGAGACTCTGGGAATAATGCGCGCATTTCTTATTTTTTAGAACATCTTTCTGTGAACGGAGTTTCTGCTTCGTCTTATTTTTCAGTAAACGCAGAGAGCGGAGAGATTCTTGCTATTCGGTCTTTTGATTTCGAACAAACAAAAGAGTTTAATATTCGCGTAAAAGCGCAGGACGGAGGCAACCCGCCTCTCAGTAGCAACGTGAGTGTGAAAATTATTATTCAGGACCAGAATGACAACGCACCTCAGATTCTGTATCCAGTACAAACTGGTGGCTCTGTGGTGGCTGAAATGGTGCCTCGTTCAGCAGATGTGGGATATCTTGTCACTAAAGTGGTGGCTGTGGATGTGGACTCAGGACAGAATGCATGGCTCTCATATAAACTACACAAAGCGACAGACAGAGCGCTGTTTGAAGTGGGCTTACAGAATGGAGAAATAAGAACTGTGCGCCAAGTCACTGATAAAGATGCTGTGAAACAGAAGCTCACTGTTGTAGTGGAGGACAACGGACAGCCCTCTCGTTCAGCTACAGTCAATGTTAACGTGGCGGTGGCGGACACTTTCCCTGAAGTGCTCTCCGAGTTCACTGACTTTACGCACGAGAAGGAATATAACGACAACCTGACATTTTATCTAGTCTTGGCCTTGGCTGTAGTTTCATTTCTCTTTATCGTGTCCATCATAGCTATACTGTCAGTGAAATGTTACAGATGGAGACGTGAGCGGATGTTTTACAAATCCGGTGCCAATCTTCCAGTTATTCCGTATTATCCACCCCTTTACGCAGACGTAGGAGGAACAGGAACTTTACAGCATATGTACAATTATGAAGCATACAGAACCACTGACTCTAGAAAGAGTGACCTGAAATACTCCAGACCTCCTACTGAGAGCATCATTAGTTTGGACAACAGTGGTGCACATACTCTTACGCATGCGCAAAGGGAGAAAGTTGGTGATCAATTTGATCAGGTGAGTTCTACAATTTAAAACAGACCTAGACGTATAAATAGCTTTCGATACCTGAAATTTAAATACATATTTAAAATTCAATATACAATTTTGCTGTCTCATATTTCTTTCTTATTACAAGGAGTTACATGAATTGTAACAAGATACGCTTTTGTTATGTACTGCATTTTTGTACTTTCGAATTCACTCATTTCTCTTTGTGGTAACTTTCTGAAAACTACCCCTAATGTAATACTCGACTCCTAAACATGACATCTTCTGTTTGTGAGCAGTTCTATACGAGTGTAGTAGTGCTACGACACATCAGAATTGTCAATACCTAAATGTTTAAAGGATTAATGTTCAATTTTGACTCTTATTATTCATCCTACTTTTATTTGTAATTGTTTAAACTACTCGTTTCTAAATGGTTCTTTAGTGGATAGATAGATAGATAGATAGATAGATAGATAGATAGATAGATAGATAGATAGATAGATAGATAGATAGATAGATAGATAGATAGATAGATAGATAGATAGATAGAGTATTATCGATGCAGTAAGCAGACTACAGTCCAGTGCAAAATGTAACATGTACAATGAGCTCATTCTCAGAATCACTGTCATGCAATCAAATGTCCTGGCACAGTGAGCAATTGTTGGAAAGGGTGATCACTGATGTGAAGAGCATCCTCTAATACTTTTACCTGATACAGTGTAGATAAATAAGTATTTTTCTGAAAGTGCTCTTGACCACAATAGGGAGAGAATGTGATACACTGTCCAGAATGAGAAATGATTTGTTAACTGTTCTCCTTTCCACGACCTCCTCAAAACAGTCTAGGAAGCAACGGTGAGTTGTTTGAAATAGGATATTTCTGGGTTTCAGCAGAGAGACAAAAAAACAAATATTTCTCCTTTGAAATGTTCCCTTTAAATGTATAGGCAGTTTCATGGTAATTAACCATTTCTTTGCATAATCTCTTCATAGATTTTCGAAATAAAAAAACTTTTTCTTTTAATATATGTTGGATACATTTTTCAGTAGGATTTTTAAAAATAATTTCAAATCCATTTACAGCTGGGGTAAGTTGTTTAGAAATACACTGGCCTTGTTTACAAACCGGATCAGCCAATTACATAACTGTCACAAATTAATTACATTATCTATCTATCTATCTATCTATCTATCTATCTATCTATCTATCTATGGATATCTGCCTTATATTATTAGGTGTAATATTTCTTTGGTACTCTGAGTGACGCTGTTGGTTAGGGTGTACAGCTCGTTTATAGATCCTCCCCTGTTTTCTGATTTCATGCAAAGGGGAATTTCTCTTCATTTAGTCCTGTTCTTCCATACAACCGCCATCAATGAATAATTGCTTTTCAGTACTATTGGATCTTTAAGAAGTCTTTAAGATTCCTGAATCGTGTGTACCTTACAGTGTTTAGAATATGCGTTTTCTTTGTTCCCTCGATTCCCGGATAAGTGGCTCTACTGTCCGCGTTTCGACATGGCTGACAATGCGTCTTGTTGGATTTGCTTTTGTCATTGTCGTTGCGCACGGGCAGGTCCGTTATTCAATTCCCGAGGAAATGAACAAGGGATCGTTTGTAGGAAATATCGTTCAGGATCTCGGTTTGGATGTTAAGAGACTGAAAGCCGGTCGAGCGCGGATTTTTACAGAAGACAGTCGTGAGTACATCGGTCTGAATGTGGATAAAGGCACTCTGGTAGTGCGAGAGAGGATAGATAGAGAGGAGCTGTGCGCTCAAGTGTCTCCTTGCTCGATACATTTTCAGATTATTTTAGAAAACCCAGTGGAGCTTCATCGAATTGATGCTGAAATCTTGGATATCAATGATCATGCACCTGCTTTCGACAGAAAAGAAATCAGCGTTGAAATAGCAGAATCTGTTGCCTCTGGTGCACGGTTTTCTTTAGACAGCGCGCATGATCCCGACGTTGGACTGAATACATTGCAGAGATACACTCTTAATCCAACAGATTATTTCACTTTAAAAGAATTATCTCGTAGCGACGGCACAAAATATGTTGAGATGGTTTTAAAAACACCTTTAGACAGAGAAGAACAAGAACAGCATAATTTAATTTTGACAGCATTTGATGGTGGAACTCCACAGAAATCAGGAACAGTTAAAATAACTGTCACTGTTCTTGATGCAAACGACAATTCTCCTGCTTTCAGTCAGCCAATATACCGAGTGTCTTTGTCAGAAAATATTCCGAGAGATAGTTTAGTAGTGACAGTCAGTGCTACAGACAAGGATAAAGGTTCTAATAGCGAAATTGCCTATTCATTTTCACAAAGCACCGGAAAAGAGGCCATGGATTTGTTTAAAATTGATTCGGATAACGGAAAAATAACAGTCAAAGGTGTCTTAGATTTCGAAAAATCTAAACAGTATGAACTGAATGTCGAGGCGGTTGATAAGGGCGGACAAGCTGATACCAGTAAAGTATTCATTGAAATTATTGATGTTAATGATAATTATCCTGTTATTAGTGTTATCTCATTTTCTAACGCGATTCCAGAGGATTCTGTTCCGGACTCTGTTATATCAATACTAAACATTAAAGACACAGACTCCGGGAAAAACGGACAAATTAAATGCTCAATGAATTCAGATCTGCCGTTTCGCATCAAATTAACATCCTCTAATTTTTATACTTTAGTCACTGACCGTATTTTAGACCGTGAAATGATTTCGGAATATAATATAACGATCACAGCTACAGATGAAGGTTCTCCATCTTTATCTACAAACAAAACATTGATGCTTAAAATATCCGATGTAAACGACAATGCCCCTGTTTTCCAGCGTCACTCATACACCGCTTATGTGATGGAAAATAATTCACCTGGAGTGTTTATATTTGCAGTGACAGCAACTGACAGAGACTCTGGGAATAATGCGCGCATTTCATATTTTTTAGAAGATCTTTCTGTAAACGGAGTTTCTGCTTCGTCTTATTTTTCAGTTAACGCAGAGAGCGGAGAGATTCTTGCTATTCGGTCTTTTGATTTCGAGCAAACAAAAGAGTTTAATATTCGCGTAAAAGCGCAGGACGGAGGCAACCCCCCTCTCAGTAGCAACGTGAGTGTGAAAATTATTATTCAGGACCAGAATGACAACGCGCCTCAGATTCTGTATCCAGTACAAACTGGTGGCTCTGTGGTGGCTGAAATGGTGCCTCGTTCAGCAGATGTGGGATATCTTGTCACTAAAGTGGTGGCAGTGGATGTGGACTCAGGACAGAATGCATGGCTCTCATATAAACTGCACAAAGCGACAGACAGAGCGCTGTTTGAAGTTGGTTTACAGAATGGAGAAATAAGAACTGTGCGCCAAGTCACTGATAAAGATGCTGTGAAACAGAAGCTCACTGTTGTAGTGGAGGACAACGGACAGCCCTCTCGTTCAGCTACAGTCAATGTTAACGTGGCGGTGGCGGACACTTTCCCTGAAGTGCTCTCCGAGTTCACTGACTCTACGCACGAGAAGGAATACAACGACAACCTGACATTTTATCTAGTCTTGGCCTTGGCTGTAGTTTCATTTCTCTTTATCGTCTCCATCATAGCTATACTGTCAGTGAAATGCTACAGATGGAGACGTGAGCGGATGTTTTACAAATCCGGTGCCAATCTTCCAGTTATTCCGTATTATCCACCCCTTTACGCAGACGTAGGGGGAACAGGAACTTTACAGCATATGTACAATTATGAAGCTTACAGAACCACTGACTCTAGAAAGAGTGATTTGAAATATTCCAGACCTCCTACTGAGAGCATCATTAGTCTGGACAGCAGTGGAACACAGACACTAACACTTGCGCAGAGCATGAAAACTTATGACGACTCTGATCAGGTGAGACTTATTACTGATATAGATGTTCACATTAGGTTTTTTACTGTTTATTTGATTTCCTGTTTAGTAGTTCAGTCTCATTAATTTTACTATTCAAAAAGTGCTTCATTTTGTTGTGAAAAATGAACCTTTTCCTTGAGGTAGGTGAGTTGTATGTAACTTAATACGAAGTCCTTGGCCAGCGATGATCGTTTCATCTAAATCTTTATATTAATACATTTAAAATTTAACAAGTTATCGGTTATATTTGTCAGAATATTTATACGTACTTGTTAAGTCTCAAGTATATTTCAGGAGTGGAGGAACGCTGACATATACTTGGACTGTTGTATTGAGTTTTTTTTAACCACAGCTCGGTTGAATGCTACAATCTGATTGGTCAATATTGAATAATGTTGAATATTGTCGTTTAACAGCACAGGTTTACGACGGGTTATTAAAATTACTAACATTTAAAGGGTTTTTGTCAAAGTACATTTTTATAATCATTAATGTGGTGATTTTTTAGGCTACTCTTAGGACATTTGTGTGCCCTTTTGTTCCAGTGAACGGACAGCTTTATGCTACAGCAAACAAATGTATTCTAGTCAATTGTGTTCTTCCAACCTTGCTACAACAGTCCGGAGAAGGCCCTCGTATCAACGTGATAGTTGTTACCAAACATCTTGTAAGTTATAAGCTTCTATAGATTTTTTTGACTTAACTTGATTCTTATTTACTTACAGTATTTTGGATGCATAATATACAGTGTGTTTGATAAATATGTTGAATTTATTAGTCATGCGAAGTCCAGAGGATTATGCGGGAAATAGCCAAACTGACGTTTTTACTACCTCAATCTATTTGAGGTCAACTTGCTTGTTTGATGCTGACAACACCCACTTGTGTGATGTCACATGAATAAAGTCATGTGACTTCTATCAAGCGGTTCAATTAGGCTTGAGCATCTAAATTTTAACTTTCATCTTTTTGTCCAGAAACCAAATTCTGCTAAGTAAACAGTAAGAATTTTACCGTGTGTCCAAATGTACCTGAATTCATATGTGTTTCTGTGTAGATGAATAAGGACAAAAGTGTAGGACAAAAGCATTCATTTTCAGTCTCACATTGACGGTGCAAAATGTCAAACTATGAAAACATTGGACATAATAATAATAATAATAATAATAATAATAATAATAATAATTCTTAGCTCTGGTTAGCTGCAGTAATTTTATAGTACTCTAAGTGACGCTGTTGGTTAGGCTGTCAGTTTTTAAATTCTCACTTCTGGATCCTCCCCTGTATTCCTACTGCATGCAGACAGGGTTTCTCTTCATAACTGTCTCTGGATTAAACATTATTGCACTACCAGCACTGAACATTTTTGAAAATATATATTTTTTTTATTTAAGCCTCCGTCTAAAAGTCGCAATAGGGTCTAGTTTGGAGTATTTATAAGATGGGTGGTCGTTATTCCTTTCATGCCAGGATAAGTGGCTCTACTCACCGCGTTTCGACATGGCTGACAATGCTTCTTGTTGGATTTGCATTTGTCATGGCCATTGCGCACGGGCAGGTCCGTTATTCTATTCCCGAGGAGATGAACAAGGGATCTGTGGTGGGAAATATCGTCCAGGATCTCGGTTTGGATGTTAAGAGACTGAAATCTGGCCGAGCGCGGATCTTTACGGAGGACAGTCGTGAGTACATCGGTCTGAATGTGGATAAAGGCACGCTGATAGTGAGAGAGAGGATAGATAGAGAGGAGCTGTGCGCTCAGGTGTCTCCATGCTCTTTACATTTTCAGATTATTCTAGATAATCCGGTGGAGCTGCATCGAGTTGATGTTGAAATACTGGATATCAATGATCATGCCCCTGTTTTCGACAGAAAAGAAATAACTATTGAAATAACGGAATTGGTTACCCCTGGTTCACGATTTTCTTTAGACAGTGCGCATGATCCCGATGTTGGACTCAATACACTACAGAGATACACCCTTAATCCAACAGACCATTTCACGTTAAAAGAATTATCACGTAACGACGGAAGCAAATATGTTGAGATGGTCTTAAAAACACCTTTGGACAGAGAGCATCAGGAAGAGCATACACTAATTTTGACAGCATTTGATGGTGGAGCTCCTCAAAAATCTGGAACAGTTAAGATAACTGTCACTGTTCTTGATATAAACGACAATTCTCCTGTGTTCAGTCAGCCAATATACAGAGTTTCTTTATCAGAAAATATTCCGAAAGATAGTTTAGTAGTAACAGTCAGTGCTACTGACAAGGACAAAGGATCTAATAGCGAGGTTAGCTATTCATTTTCACAAAGCACCGGGAAAGAGACCATAGAATTATTTAATATTAATTCGGAAACTGGTCAGATAAAAGTGAAAGGTGTTCTAGATTTTGAAAAATCCAAACAGCATGAATTAAACGTGAAAGCGATAGATGAAGGCGGACAAACTGATACTAGTAAAGTGCTGATTGATATTGTTGATGTTAATGACAATTCTCCTGTTATCAGTATTATCTCATTTTCCAACCCTATCCCAGAAGATTCCACACTGGAGACGGTTGTCGCAATGTTGAATATTAAAGACATAGACTCCGGAAAAAACGGACAAATTAAATGCACAGTCAGTTCAGATCTGCCGTTTCGCATCAAATCGACATCCAATAATTTCTATAGTTTAGTCACTGACCGTGTTTTAGATCGTGAAATGTTTTCTGAATACAATATAACGATCACAGCTACAGATGAAGGTTCTCCATCTTTATCTACAAATAAAACATTGCGGATTAAGATATCGGATGTAAACGACAATGCCCCTGTTTTCCAGCGTCACTCATACACCGCTTACGTGATGGAAAATAATTCACCTGGAGTGTCTATATTTGCAGTGACAGCAACTGACAGAGACTCTGGGAATAATGCGCGCATTTCTTATTTTTTAGAAGATCTATCTGTGAACGGAGTTTCTGCTTCGTCTTACATTTCAGTTAACGCAGAGAGCGGAGAGATTCTTGCTATTCGGTCTTTCGATTTCGAGCAAACAAAAGAGTTTAATATTCGCGTAAAAGCGCAGGACGGAGGCAACCCCCCTCTCAGTAGCAACGTGAGTGTAAAAATTATTATTCAGGACCAGAATGACAACGCGCCTCAGATTCTGTATCCAGTACAAACTGGTGGCTCTGTGGTGGCTGAAATGGTGCCTCGTTCAGCAGATGTTGGATATCTTGTCACTAAAGTGGTGGCTGTGGATGTGGACTCAGGACAGAATGCATGGCTCTCATACAAACTACACAAAGCGACAGACAGAGCGCTGTTTGAAGTGGGCTTACAGAATGGAGAAATAAGAACTGTGCGCCAAGTCACTGATAAAGATGCTGTGAAACAGAAGCTCACTGTTGTAGTGGAGGACAACGGACAGCCCTCTCGTTCAGCTACAGTCAATGTTAACGTGGCGGTGGCGGACACTTTCCCTGAAGTGCTCTCCGAGTTCACTGACTTTACGCACGAGAAGGAATACAACGACAACCTGACATTTTATCTAGTCTTGGCCTTGGCTGTAGTTTCATTTCTCTTTATCGTCTCCATCATAGCTATACTGTCAGTGAAATGTTACAGATGGAGACGTGAGCGGATGTTTTACAAATCCGGTGCCAATTTGCCAGTCATTCCGTATTATCCACCTCTTTACGCAGACGTAGGAGGAACAGGAACTTTACAGCATATGTACAATTATGAAGCATACAGAACCACTGACTCTAGAAAGAGTGACCTGAAACACTCCAGACCTCCTACTGAGAACATCATTAGTCTGGACAACAGTGGAACACAAACAATCACATATGCGCAAAAGGAAAAAACTTGCGCCACATTTGATGAGGTGAGATCTAATAGTAACAAAATATGTACATGGTGACAGACAGTATTTCTGACACACATTCTTAACACGCAGAATAATCTTATTTTGATTCAAAGTTTCTTATATGACGGTCTCAGAGTAAGGTGCAGTTTATTGTATTGAATGTTTATGTATTTTCTAGTTTGTTATTGGTTGAATGCAAAACGTAATATATGCATGCTAATGTTCTGTAATCGAGCCTCATGCAATTCTAGATAAGGCTATAAAATTAGAGCTTCACTTCCAGTAAGACTTCTCAAACTCCCTGCAGTGAACAGTTTACATCAGCAATGTATTCAAACTTAGGGACTCCTTAGTTTTAGTTCATTGCTACACCCTGTTAGCCATTGAGCAGGGAATATTAGAAATTTGTTGTCAAACGAGATTCCAAACTGTGTTTGAAATCTATGATTTTAAATTTTGAATGTCCTTACAGATTTTCAATGAATAGCTTCATTCAGTGTTGTCCATCATACAGGATGGCACTAACTGTTCCTTTTCAAGGGATGTCTTTGCCTTTCAAAATATAAAAAAATGTGTATACTACCAAATACATTTTCATTTACACTACGATGTAGTATTTATATTATGCTCAACGTGGGTTAAGTTGTGCGAAAAATGCATTTTGCTCTGTTTTGTCAATCCGTGCCATACAGTGCAAAAAGGTTCCCAGTGCTTTTGTTTGTTTGTTTGTTTTTGGAGTACTACATATCTCCTCTGTGTGTTTGGTTTGTGTCTTTCTGTCTGTCTTTAGCTGGCTTTGCTTACCAATTGTAGTATTTCTTTGATGCTCTGAGTGACGCTGTTGGTTAGGGTTACAGCTTTTAAATACTCATTTTAGATCCTCCCTTGTATACTGATTCCACGCAGCCTAGATTTCTTTTCACTTGTGACTGATTTTGGAGTAAAGAACCATCAAGGAAATATTGCCCTTTAGTTCATTTGGAGATTGTTGTTTCCAATTTAGCACTACCCTGAAACGTGTGTAGCTGACAGTGTTCATAATATGGGTTTTCTTTGTTTCATCGATGTCCGGATAAGATGCGTTTCGACATGGCTGACAATTCTTCTAGCTGGATTTGCTTTTGTCATGGCCGTTGCGCACGGGCAGGTCCGATATTCTATTCCCGAAGAGCTGAACAAGGGATCTGTGGTGGGAAATATCGTTCAGGATCTCGGTTTGGATGTTAAGAGACTGAAATCTGGTCGAGCGCGGATCTTTACGGAGGACAGTCGTGAGTACATCGGTCTGAATGTGGATAAAGGCATTCTGATAGTGAGAGAGAGAATAGATAGAGAGGAGCTGTGCGCTCAGGTCTCTCCATGCTCTTTACATTTTCAAATTATTTTGGATAATCCAATGGAGCTGCATCGAATTGATGTAGAAATAGTGGACATAAATGATCATGCTCCTGCTTTTCACAAAAAACAAATGAGCATTGAAATAACGGAATCTGTTTCCCCAGGCGCACGGTTTTCTTTACAAAGCGCACATGATCCCGATGTTGGACTGAATACAGTGCAGAAATACACCCTTAATCCCACTGATCATTTCAATTTAAAAGAATTAACCCGTAGCGACGGCAGCAAATATTTTGAGATGGTATTAAAAACACCTTTAGACAGAGAGCTTCAAGAAGAGCACAATTTAATATTGACAGCATTTGATGGTGGAACGCCTCAAAAATCTGGATCCGTTAAGATAACTGTCACTGTTCTTGATGTAAACGACAATTCTCCGGTGTTCAGTCAGCCAATATACCGAGTGTCTTTGTCAGAAAATATTCTGAAAGATAGTTTAGTAGTCACAGTCAGTGCTACTGACAAGGATAAAGGCTCTAATAGCGAGGTTACCTATTCATTTTCAGAAAGCACTGAAAATGAGGCCATAGAATTATTTAATATAAATTCAGACACCGGGGAAATAAAAGTGAAAGGTGTCCTAGATTTTGAAAAATCCAAACAGTACGAACTAGATGTCGAGGCGATTGATAAGGGCGGACAAACTGATACCAGTAAAGTACTTATCGAAATTATTGATTCTAATGACAATCCCCCTTTAATCAGTGTTATCTCATTTTCTAACCCGATCCCAGAAGATTCTTCCCCCGATTCAGCTGTAGCAATGTTGAATATTAAAGACATAGACTCCGGAAAAAACGGTCAAATTAAATGCACAGTGAATTCAGATCTGCCGTTTCGCATTAAATCGACATCCAATAATTTCTACAGTTTAGTCACTGACCGTATTTTAGATCGTGAAATGTTTTCTGAATACAATATAACGATCACAGCTACTGATGAAGGTTCTCCATCTTTATCTACAAATAAAACATTGCGGATTAAGATATCGGATGTAAACGACAACCCCCCTGTTTTCCAGCGTCACTCATACACCGCTTATGTGATGGAAAATAATTCACCTGGAGTGTCTATATTTGCAGTGACAGCAACTGACAGAGACTCTGGTAATAATGCGCGCATTTCTTATTTTTTAGAAGATCTTTCGGTGAACGGAGTTTCTGCTTCGTCTTATATTTCAGTTAACGCAGAGAGCGGAGAGATTCTTGCTATTCGGTCTTTTGATTACGAACAAACCAAAGAGTTTAATATTCGCGTAAAAGCGCAGGACGGAGGCAACCCGCCTCTCAGTAGCAACGTGAGTGTAAAAATTATTATTCAGGACCAGAATGACAACGCGCCTCAGATTCTGTATCCAGTACAAACTGGTGGCTCTGTAGCGGCTGAAATGGTGCCTCGTTCAGCAGATGTTGGATATCTTGTCACTAAAGTGGTGGCAGTGGATGTGGACTCAGGACAGAATGCATGGCTCTCATATAAACTACACAAAGCGACAGACAGAGCGCTGTTTGAAGTGGGCTTACAGAATGGAGAAATAAGAACTGTGCGCCAAGTCACTGATAAAGATGCTGTGAAACAGAAGCTCACTGTTGTAGTGGAGGACAACGGACAGCCCTCTCGTTCAGCTACAGTCAATGTTAACGTGGTGGTGGCGGACACTTTCCCTGAAGTGCTCTCCGAGTTCACTGACTTTACGCACGAGAAGGAATATAACGACAACCTGACATTTTATCTAGTTTTGGCCTTGGCTGTAGTTTCATTTCTCTTTATCGTGTCCATCATAGCTATACTGTCAGTGAAATGCTACAGATGGAGACGTGAGCGGATGTTTTACAAATCCGGTGCCAATCTTCCAGTTATTCCGTATTATCCACCCCTTTACGCAGACGTAGGAGGAACAGGAACCTTACAGCATATGTACAATTATGAAGCTTACAGAACCACTGACTCTAGAAAGAGTGACATGAAACATTCCAGACCTCCTACTGAGAGCATCATTAGTCTGGACAGCAGTGGAGCACAGACTCTTACACTTGCGCAGAGCGTGAATTCTTATGACGACTCTGATCAGGTGAGACTACAACAGAAATCATCTACACTCAGCATGGGCATCGTTTTTGATTCATGGAATTTAAATAAAAAAAAATAGGCCTTTTGCATTTGTTATTTTACGGTTGTACGAAAACATTTATAAAATGCCTTTTATTGTTTGCCCTATTTGCGATTAGTTCATAAACACTATACTGTGATTTAAATATCTGGACTTACAGAAAGGAAATGGAGAAGTGGAAATGTGTAGTCTAACTTGTCTCTAGTCAGCACGAGTGTTCTGCAAACATTTCAGTGTATTTGTAGATTTTATATTATTGGCATTTTAACTTGTAGTCCGTAATAAGAATGGCAGTTATACTTGAAAAATCTGTTTCTGTGTTTCATAAACATTTCTCTCTCTCTCTCTCTCTCTCTCTCTCTCTCTGGCTTCTGTTATTATGTGCATTTTTTCTTTAGTGCTCTAAGTGACGCTGTTGGTCAGGGTGTGCAATTTCTAAATGCACAATTTTCATTCCTCCCCTGTATAATGACTGCATGCAACGTGGAATTCTCTTCAGTTGCCATGGATTTGCGATTTAATAATTAACAGTGCAGTAAAGCTGTTCAGCGTTACTTAAGGTTGATCTTATCATTTAAAACTAATCTAAAGTTTTCGTATCGTGTATCTTACGGTGTTTACAATATGGGTTTCCTTTGTTCCTTCGATACCCGAGGAAGAGGCTCTACTGTCCGCGTTTCGACATGGCTGACAATGCTTATGGTTGGATATGCTTTTGTCATAACCGTTGCGCACGGGCAGGTCCGTTATTCTATTCCCGAGGAAATGAACAAGGGATCCGTGGTGGGAAATATCGTTCAGGATCTCGGTGTGGATGTTAAGAGACTGAAATCTGGCCGAGCGCGGATCTTTACAGAGGACAGTCGTGAGTACATCGGTCTGAATGTGGATAAAGGCACGCTGATAGTGAGAGAGAGGATAGATAGAGAGGAGCTGTGCGCTCAAGTGTCTCCATGCTCTTTACATTTTCAGATTATTCTAGATAATCCGGTGGAGCTGCATCGAGTTGATGTTGAAATATTGGATATCAATGATCATTCACCCGCATTCGATAGAAAAGAAATCACAATTGAAATAAGGGAATCTATTGTCTCAGGTTCACGATTTTCTTTGGGCAGCGCGCATGATCCCGATGTTGGACTGAATACACTGCAGAGATACACCATTAATCCCACGGATCATTTCACGTTAAAAGAATTATCACGCAACGATGGTAGCAAATATGTTGAGATGGTTTTGAAAACACCTTTAGACAGAGAGCTTCAGGAACAGCATACACTAATTGTGACAGCATTTGATGGTGGAACTCCTCAAAAATCTGGAACAGTTAAAATAACTGTGATTGTTCTTGATGTAAACGACAATTCTCCGGTGTTCAGTCAGCCAATATACCGAGTGTCTTTGTCAGAAAATATTCCAAAAGATAGTTTAGTAGTTACAGTTAGTGCTACTGACAAGGATAAAGGTTATAATAGTGAGGTTACATATTCGTTTTCACAAAGCACCGGAAAAGAAGCCATAGAATTGTTTAATATTAATTCGGAAACTGGTCAAATAAAAGTCAAAGGTGTCCTAGATTTTGAAAAATCCAAACAGTATGAATTAAACATTGAAGCAATAGATGAAGGCGGACAAACTGATACCAGTAAAGTACTGATTGATATTGTTGATGTTAATGACAATTCTCCTGTTATCAGTGTTATCTCATTTTCCAATCCTATCCCAGAAGATTCCAGTCCGGAGACGGTTGTCGCAATATTGAATATTAAAGACATAGACTCCGGGAAAAATGGACAAATTAAATGCACGGTGAATTCAGATCTGCCGTTTCGCATTGAATCGACGTCCAATAATTTCTACAGTTTAGTCACTGACCGTGTTTTAGATCGTGAAATGTTTTCTGAATACAATATAACGATCACAGCTACAGATGAAGGTTCTCCATCTTTATCTAAAAATAATACATTGAGGCTTAAAATATCCGATGTAAACGACAACCCCCCTGTTTTCCAGCGTCACTCATACACCGCTTATGTGATGGAAAATAATTCACCTGGAGTGTCTATATTTGCAGTGACAGCAACTGACAGAGACTCTGGGAATAATGCGCGCATTTCTTATTTTTTAGAAGATCTATCTGTGAACGGAGTTTCTGCTTCGTCTTACATTTCAGTTAACGCAGAGAGCGGAGAGATTCTTGCTATTCGGTCTTTTGATTTCGAGCAAACAAAAGAGTTTAATATTCGCGTAAAAGCGCAGGACGGAGGCAACCCGCCTCTCAGTAGCAACGTGAGTGTAAAAATTATTATTCAGGACCAGAATGACAACGCGCCTCAGATTCTGTATCCAGTACAAACTGGTGGCTCTGTGGTGGCTGAAATGGTGCCTCGTTCAGCAGATGTTGGATATCTTGTCACTAAAGTGGTGGCAGTGGATGTGGACTCAGGACAGAATGCATGGCTCTCATATAAACTACACAAAGCGACAGACAGAGCGCTGTTTGAAGTGGGCTTACAGAATGGAGAAATAAGAACTGTGCGCCAAGTCACTGATAAAGATGCTGTGAAACAGAAGCTCACTGTTGTAGTGGAGGACAACGGACAGCCCTCTCGTTCAGCTACAGTCAATGTTAACGTGGCGGTGGCGGACACTTTCCCTGAAGTGCTCTCCGAGTTCACTGACTTTACGCACGAGAAGGAATACAACGACAACCTGACATTTTATCTAGTCTTGGCCTTGGCTGTAGTTTCATTTCTCTTTATCGTCTCCATCATAGCTATACTGTCAGTGAAATGCTACAGATGGAGACGTGAGCGGATGTTTTACAAATCCGGTGCCAATCTTCCAGTCATTCCGTATTATCCACCCCTTTACGCAGACGTAGGAGGAACAGGAACTTTACAGCATATGTACAATTATGAAGCTTACAGAACCACTGACTCTAGAAAGAGTGACCTGAAATATTCCAGACCTCCTACTGAGAGCATCATTAGTCTGGACAGCAGTGGAGCACAGACTCTTACGCATGCGCAGAAGATTAGTGACGGCAATGATCAGGTGAGACCTACAACTGCAATAAATGTTACTGTGACAGTTATGGCGTGTTAGTTAGTTAGTAGTCGTTTCGGGTATTTAAAACTGATTTTATACTGGTATATTGGTCATTTAAATTTTTGCCATATTGCCAAAAAATTTAATTAATTTCCTATTTTGGTGTGAAATTAATCTGATTTCAGTTGGCATTTTTATATACAGCGCTTGATTAGGTATCACTGGAAGTTTTACTTCAACAAATTGGTGTACATAATGATTTATATTTTGCAAGCAATTTCATTTGAAATTCTCGGCAGCGTTTTTGTTTGTTTGTATGTTGTTTGTTTGTTTGTTTGTCCATAATTTAACTAAATAAATATTCTGAACATGATTTATAAAGATATGTGTGCAGGACTTTAAAGATATATACAGAGAAATAAAAGCTTAAAGTATTTACAGAATTGTTCTTGAGTCACACTAGCTATAGCCTATTCGTTTTCAGTTATATTCAGGTAAATAACATGTCCTCTGAAATGATGCGGAAATGTAATAACCAAGTAAGATTTCTTATGTACTTTCTACATCTGATATGTTGTAATAATTTGCTTGTGCTCTAAGTGACGCTGTTGGTCAGCGAGAGTTGTTTTTATATTCTGCTTTTTAGATCCTCCTCTGTATTACGACTGTGTGCAGACTAGATTTCTCTCCACGTTGGACTGTCTGTTTATTAAACGGGCATCACGGAATTATTGCCTTTTAGGCACGTCAATGTTTTTATTTATCTCCGATTTTAAATGTCTTAATCCTGCCTGGTTTGGAGTATTTACAAGATGAGTGGCTTTTATTCACTCGATGCCCAGATAATTGGCTCTTCTGTCCGCGTTTCGACATGGCTGACAATGCTTCTGGTAGGGCTTGCATTTGTCATTACGCACGGGCAGGTCCGTTATTCTATTCCTGAGGAGATGAACAAGGGATCTGTGGTGGGAAATATCGTTCAGGATCTCGGTTTGGATATTAAGAGACTGAAATCTGGCCGAGCGCGGATCTTTACGGAGGACAGTCGTGAGTACATCGGTCTGAATGTGGATAAAGGCACGCTGATTGTAAAAGAGAGGATAGATAGAGAGGAGCTGTGCGCTCAGGTGTCTCCATGCTCTTTACATTTTCAGATTATTCTAGATAATCCAGTCGAGCTGCATCGAGTTGATGTAGAAATACTGGATATCAATGATCATGCTCCTGCGTTTAAAAGAAAAGAAATCAGTATTGAAATTTCAGAAACTGCAACTCCTGGTTCAAGATTTTCTTTAGACAGCGCGCATGATCCCGATGTTGGACTGAATACACTGCAGAGATACACCCTTAATCCAGCGGAACATTTTACTTTAAAAGAATTATCTCGTAGCGACGGCACAAAATATGTTGCAATGGTTTTAAAAACCCCTTTAGACAGAGAGCAACAAGAGGAGTACAATTTAATATTGACAGCATTTGATGGTGGAACTCCTCAGAAATCTGGAACAGTTAAGATAACTGTCACTGTTCTTGATGCAAACGACAATTCTCCTGTGTTCAGTCAGTCAATATACAGAGTGTCTTTGTCAGAAAATACACCGAAAGATAGTTTAGTAGTGACAGTTAGTGCTACTGACATGGACAAAGGGTCTAATAGCGAGGTTACCTATTCATTTTCACAAAGCACCGGAAAAGAATCGGTGGATTTGTTCAGTATTGATTCGGAAACTGGGGAAATTAAACTGAAAGGTTTTTTAGATTTTGAAAAATGCAAACAGTATGAATTAGATGTCGAGGCGATGGATAAGGGTGGGTTAGTTGATACTAGTAAATTGCTGGTTGAAATCATTGATGTTAATGACAATTCTCCTGTTATCAGTGTTATCACATTTTCTAACCCGATCCCTGAAGATTCCACACTGGAGACGGTTGTCGCAATATTGAATATTAAAGACATAGACTCCGGGAAAAATGGACAAATTAAATGCACAGTCAGTTCAGATCTGCCGTTTCGTATCAAATCGACATCCAATAATTTCTACAGTTTAGTTACTGACCGTATTTTAGATCGTGAAATGTTTTCTGAATACAATATAACGATCACAGCTACAGATGAAGGTTCTCCATCTTTATCTACAAATAAAACACTGAGGCTTAAAATATCCGATGTAAACGACAATGCCCCTGTTTTCCAGCGTCACTCATACACCGCTTATGTGATGGAAAATAATTCACCTGGAGTGTCTATATTTGCAGTGACAGCAACTGACAGAGACTCTGGGAATAATGCGCGCATTTCTTATTTTTTAGAAGATCTATCTGTGAACGGAGTTTCTGCTTCGTCTTATTTTTCAGTAAACGCAGAGAGCGGAGAGATTCTTGCTATTCGGTCTTTTGATTTCGAGCAAACAAAAGAGTTTAATATTCGCGTAAAAGCGCAGGACGGAGGCAACCCGCCTCTCAGTAGCAACGTGAGTGTGAAAATTATTATTCAGGACCAGAATGACAACGCGCCTCAGATTCTGTATCCAGTACAAACTGGTGGCTCTGTGGTAGCTGAAATGGTGCCTCGTTCAGCAGATGTGGGATATCTTGTCACTAAAGTGGTGGCTGTGGATGTGGACTCAGGACAGAATGCATGGCTCTCATATAAACTGCACAAAGCGACAGACAGAGCGCTGTTTGAAGTGGGTTTACAGAATGGAGAAATAAGAACTGTGCGCCAAGTCACTGATAAAGATGCTGTGAAACAGAAGCTCACTGTTGTAGTGGAGGACAACGGACAGCCCTCTCGTTCAGCTACAGTCAATGTTAACGTGGCGGTGGCGGACACTTTCCCTGAAGTGCTCTCCGAGTTCACTGACTTTACGCACGAGAAGGAATATAACGACAACCTGACATTTTATCTAGTCTTGGCCTTGGCTGTAGTTTCATTTCTCTTTATCGTCTCCATCATAGCTATACTGTCAGTGAAATGTTACAGATGGAGACGTGAGCGGATGTTTTACAAATCCAGTGCCAATCTTCCAGTCATTCCGTATTATCCACCCCTTTACGCAGACGTAGGGGGAACAGGAACTTTACAGCATATGTACAATTATGAAGCTTACAGAACCACTGACTCTAGAAAGAGTGACCTGAAACATTCCAGACCTCCTACTGAGAGCATCATTAGTCTGGACAGCAGTGGAGCACAGACTCTTACGCATGCGCAGAAGATTAGTGACTGCTATGATCAGGTGAGACCTACAACTGCAATAAATGTTACCTTGACAGTTATGGCGTTTTAGTTAGTTAGTTAGTTAGTTAGTTTGTTTGTTTGTTTGTTTTCGTCTCGGGTTTTTAAAACCGATTTTAAACTGGTTAATTGGTCATTTAAACTTTTGCCATATTGAAATACAATTTAATTCATTTTCTATTTTGGTATGAAATTAATCCGACTTCAGTTGGCATTTTTATATACAGCACTTGATCAGTGATCACTGGACGTTTTGCTTCAACAAATTGGTGTACATAATGATTTATATGCTGCAAGCAATTTCATTTGAAATTCTTGGCAGGGTTTTTTGTTTGTATGTTGTTTGTTTGTTCGTCCATACTTAAACTAAATAAATATTCTGAACATGATTTATAAAGATATGTGTGCAGGACTTTAAAGATATATACAGAGAAATAAAAGCTTAAAGTATTTACAGAATTGTTCTTGAGTCACACTAGCTATAGCCTATTCGTTTTCAGTTATATTCAGGTAAATAACATGTCCTCTGAAATGATGCGTAAATGTAATAACCAAGTAAGATTTCTTATGTACTTTCTACATCTGATATGTTGTAATAATTTGCTTTTGCTCTAAGTGACGCTGTTGGTCAGCGAGAGCTGTTTTTATATTCTGCTTTTTAGATCCTCCTCTGTATTACGACTGTGTGCAGACTAGATTTCTCTCCACGTTGGACTGTCTGTTTATTAAACGGGCATCACGGAATTATTGCCTTTTAGGCACGTCAATGTTTTTATTTATCTCCGATTTTAAATGTCTTAATCCTGCCTGGTTTGGAGTATTTACAAGATGAGTGGCTTTTATTCACTAGATGCCCAGATAATTGGCTCTTCTGTCCGCGTTTCGACATGGCTGACAATGCTTCTGGTAGGGCTTGCATTTGTCATTACGCACGGGCAGGTCCGTTATTCTATTCCTGAGGAGATGAACAAGGGATCTATGGTGGGAAATATCGTTCAGGATCTCGGTTTGGATATTAAGAGACTGAAATCTGGTCGAGCGCGGATCTTTACGGAGGACAGTCGTGAGTACATCGGTCTGAATGTGGATAAAGGCACGCTGATTGTAAAAGAGAGGATAGATAGAGAGGAGCTGTGCGCTCAAGTGTCTCCATGCTCTTTACATTTTCAGATTATTCTAGATAATCCAATGGAGCTGCATCGAGTTGATGTAGAAATACTGGATATCAATGATAATGCTCCTGCGTTTAAAGGAAAAGAAATCAGTATTGAAATTTCAGAAACTGCAACTCCTGGTTCAAGATTTTCCTTAGACAGCGCGCATGATCCCGATGTTGGACTGAATACACTGCAGAGATACACCCTTAATCCAGCGGAACATTTTACTTTGAAAGAATTATTTCGCAGCGACGGCACCAAATATGTTGCAATGGTTTTAAAAACCCCTTTAGACAGAGAGCAACAAGAGGAGCACAATTTAATTTTGACAGCATTTGATGGTGGAACTCCTCAAAAATCTGGAACAGTTAAGATAACTGTCACTGTTATTGATGTAAACGACAATTCTCCTGTGTTCAGTCAGACAATATACAGAGTGTCTTTGTCAGAAAATATTCCGAGAGATAGTTTAGTAGTTACAGTTAGTGCTACTGACATGGACAAAGGGTCTAATAGCGAGGTTACCTATTCATTTTCACAAAGCACCGGAAAAGAATCGGTGGATTTGTTCAGTATTGATTCGGAAACTGGGGAAATTAAACTGAAAGGTTTTTTAGATTTTGAAAAATACAAACAGTATGAATTAGATGTCGAGGCGATGGATAAGGGTGGGTTAGTTGATACTAGTAAAGTGCTTCTTGAAATTATTGATGTTAATGACAATTCTCCTGTTATCAGTGTTATCTCATTTTCTAACCCGATCCCTGAAGATTCCACACTGGAAACGGCTGTAGCAATGTTGAATATTAAAGACATAGACTCCGGGAAAAATGGACAAATTAAATGCACAGTCAGTTCAGATCTGCCGTTTCGTATCAAATCGACATCCAATAATTTCTACAGTTTAGTCACTGACCGTATTTTAGATCGTGAAATGTTTTCTGAATACAATATAACGATCACAGCTACAGATGAAGGTTCTCCATCTTTATCTACAAATAAAACACTGAGGCTTAAAATATCGGATGTAAACGACAATGCCCCTGTTTTCCAGCGTCACTCATACACCGCTTATGTGATGGAAAATAATTCACCTGGAGTGTCTATATTTGCAGTGACAGCAACTGACAGAGACTCTGGGAATAATGCGCGCATTTCTTATTTTTTAGAAGATCTTTCTGTGAACGGAGTTTCTGCTTCGTCTTATATTTCAGTTAACGCAGAGAGCGGAGAGATTCTTGCTATCCGATCTTTCGATTACGAGCAAACAAAAGAGTTTAATATTCGCGTAAAAGCGCAGGACGGAGGCAACCCCCCTCTCAGTAGCAACGTGAGTGTGAAAATTATTATTCAGGACCAGAATGACAACGCGCCTCAGATTCTGTATCCAGTACAAACTGGTGGCTCTGTGGTGGCTGAAATGGTGCCTCGTTCAGCAGATGTGGGATATCTTGTCACTAAAGTGGTGGCTGTGGATGTGGACTCAGGACAGAATGCATGGCTCTCATATAAACTGCACAAAGCGACAGACAGAGCGCTGTTTGAAGTTGGTTTACAAAATGGAGAAATAAGAACTGTGCGCCAAGTCACTGATAAAGATGCTGTGAAACAGAAGCTCACTGTTGTAGTGGAGGACAACGGACAGCCCTCTCGTTCAGCTACAGTCAATGTTAACGTGGCGGTGGCGGACACTTTCCCTGAAGTGCTCTCCGAGTTCACTGACTTTACGCACGAGAAGGAATACAACGACAACCTGACATTTTATCTAGTCTTGGCCTTGGCTGTAGTTTCTTTTCTCTTTGTCGTGTCCATCATAGCTATACTGTCAGTGAAATGTTACAGATGGAGACGTGAGCGGATGTTTTACAAATCCGGTGCCAATCTTCCAGTCATTCCGTATTATCCACCCCTTTACGCAGACATTGGTGGCACTGGCACTTTAAAACAAGCATTCAATTATGAAATGTGTGGAACTGCTGATTCCCGAAAAAGTGATATGAAATATGTCAGACCGTATAGTAAGAGTGTCATTAGTCTGGACGCAAATGGAACACAGACGCTTTTGCACGGACAAACTGAGAATCAGGTGAGATCTTCGTGTGTTAATTTAGATATCTCTCATATGTATGCTTTTACATTCTTCCCTATATTCTTATACATCTGTATATGCTCTTACATATTGACTCTAAATAAGAGCAAGGGTGGTTCTGTTCAAAGCTCTGGCTTAATGATTAGAAGTTGAGCATGCTAGCCATGGCACGGACAAACTGCCACATTTGGGCTTCTGAGCACGGCCCCTCTGCTCCTTTGTGCCGTATCATGGCTGACCCTGCGCTCTGTCCCCAGCTTTCAGAATCAAAATGTGCTTTATTGCCATGTATGCTCACACATACATGGAATTTCTTTGGTGCTGCAGAATACACAGACATAAATTATAATATAGAAAAATATAGAAATACAGATATAAGCAGGGTGGAAATATAACTAGGGTACTCATGTACAGGAGGCATATACATGCATATCTAACAAGTATACCATTTCTAACATGGTATATGCGAAGGAAGGTCACTGTACTGTAATGTATATGTGACAAAATAATGGCTAATTGCAAAAATATAACTGAGATGTTCAAAAATACTATACTGCTTACATATATAAGTGTTCAGCTACATACACATCTGTATGCACAATATATGAATAGACCATGCAGCTATTTATATAAGGCATAGTTTCATCCATATCTCTTCTGTATTGTGTTAAAAAAAATCTATCCTCTTTCCATTACAGTATTTTTATTATATTTTATGTAATGCTTATTCTGAGCCATAAGTGTCGCTGTTGATCAGTGAAGTTGAGTTTTCTGAAGTATAAAAATCCCACACCTCCCTTTTTAGTGGCATTCGCGCATGTCCACTGTCTTGGATTCCCATTTCAGATTTATATAAAGACAGCGTGTAAGATTTTTTTTTACGTGTTATGTCTAGTTTTCTTTTTCTATCACTTATTAAATTAATAATACAAGTTATCTGGGCTATTCAAGAAACATCGCGTTAATATTCTGTAATAATCCTTAAAGGGATTCGGTAACGCTACTGCATTATAATGGGGAAAAACATCTTTGTCGCATGGCGTTCCTGTGTCCTTTTTGTCTGTTTGCGCTTGCTCAATGGCGTATCCGGGCAGCTCCGTTATGCAGTGTCTGAAGAAATGTCACCTGGTTCTTTAGTCGGAGATGTTGTGAAGGACCTGGATCTGGAGCCGAAGCGACTGCTGGAGGGAAAGGCTCGTATCTTTGCGGCGAGCGGGCGCGATTATGTGCAACTGGATAGAGAGAAAGGACATATCACGGTAAAGGAAAGGATGGACCGCGAGAGTCTGTGCTCTTCCTCAACCTCGGCTTGCAGCATCAGCTTCGAGATCATTGTGGAAAACCCGATTGAGCTCTACAGGGTAACTGTGGAAATATTAGACGTGAACGATAACAGCCCCGCGTTTCCACGAGGGGAAATTAAACTGGAAATCAGTGAATCAGCTTCTGTCGGCGCGCGCTTTGCTGTGGATAGAGCTCTCGACGCCGACGTGGGAATCAACAGCATCCAAAGCTATTCAGTTGACCCGACTGAACATTTTACACTGAAAACACAGAGTCGAGCAGGTAGTGGCAAAAATGTCGAGCTTGTTTTACAGACGCCATTAGACAGAGAAAAGGAAGAACATTTGTATCTAACAGTAACAGCTATAGATGGAGGCAGCCCTAAACGCTCTGGCACTGTAAAAATTCATGTTGTTGTTTTAGATAATAATGACAACGCCCCGGTGTTCAAAACAAGTTCTTATAAAGTATCTGTTCCCGAAAATACGGCAAAGGGGGCGTTACTGATTACAGTTAATGCCACAGACGCAGATACAGCATCAAATGGACAAATTGGTTATTATTTTGAACACACAACACCTAAGATTAGAGAGCTGTTCACAATCAATGAATCCACTGGTGAGATAATGCTGTCTGGACAGCTGGATTTTGAGGACGCGACCATTCATGAATTTAAAATCCAGGCAAAGGACCAGGGAGGTTTAGCCGACTCCTGTGAGGTTGTAATTGAAGTGACAGATGTGAATGATAATGCTCCTAAAATGACGCTCATGTCCTTTTCCAACACGCTGCCCGAAAACTCACCTCTTGGCACTGTTGTAGCAATGATCAATGTACAAGACAGCGACTCGGAGGAAAATGGAAAGATCACCTGCTGGATTGATGGAAACCTCCCATTCAGAACCGAATCATCTCTGTCTAATTACTACTCCATAGTGACAGACTCCAGCTTAGACAGAGAACAAACAGCTGAATATAACATCACCATCACGGCCAAGGATGGCGGGCACCCATCCTTGTCTAGTACAAAAACATTGTTAGTAAAAGTATCTGACATAAATGACCATTCGCCACGTTTTGAACGAGAGACATACGATGCACACATCCCTGAGAATAACTCTCCTTCTTTAATTTTGCTCAGTGTGAAGGCAAACGATGAGGACTTGGGTGCCAACGCACGTGTGTCATATTTCATTGTCGACAAAGATGTGAATGGCAGGCCAGCATCATCGTTAGTTTCCATTGATTCCGACAATGGTAAGATTTACGCAATTAACTCGTTTGATTATGAGCAAATTAAGTCGTTCAGTGTTACTATTAGAGCTCAAGATGGTGGTTCACCTTCTCTGGGTAGCAATGCCACTATAAACTTTTATATTCAGGACCAGAATGACAACGCACCTCAGATTCTGTATCCAGTACAAACCGGTGGCGCTGTGGTGGCTGAAATGGTGCCTCGTTCAGCAGATGTTGGATATCTTGTCACTAAGGTGGTGGCAGTGGATGTGGACTCAGGACAAAATGCATGGCTCTCATATAAACTGCACAAAGCGACAGACAGAGCGCTGTTTGAAGTGGGCTTACAGAATGGAGAAATAAGAACTGTGCGCCAAGTCACTGATAAAGATGCTGTGAAACAGAAGCTCACTGTTGTAGTGGAGGACAACGGACAGCCCTCTCGTTCAGCTACAGTCAATGTTAACGTGGCGGTGGCGGACACTTTCCCTGAAGTGCTCTCCGAGTTCACTGACTTTACTCACAAGGAATACAATGACAACCTGACATTTTATCTAGTCTTGGCCTTGGCTGTAGTTTCCTTTCTGTTTATTGTCTCCATCATAACTATATTGTCAGTCAAATGCTACAGATGGAGACGTGAGCAAATGTTTTACAAATCTGCTGCCAGTCTACCAGTTATTCCATATTATCCACCCCTTTACGCAGATGCAGGTGGCACAGGTACTTTGAAACAAGCATTTAATTATGAGATGTATGGAACTGCTGACTCTAGAAAAAGTGACATTAAATTTGCCCCATCTTCCAGTCAGAGTCTTTTAAACGTTGACCTAGGAGGCACAAGGACTGTGCCAAGACAAACCAAGCACTCTATTGACCCAGATGTTAATGCTGAGGTGAGGACCTTAAGCTATTTTTCATGAATGAAAACTGTAAGTAAAAAGTTCAAAGTAAATCATAATCATTGTGGGATTAATAGGTACATCAAATAATCTTTTGCAAACAATCACTTGTGCTCTGTGCCTTTTTTAGCATTTTCACAGTGAGGATATAAAATGACGAGAGAGAGAGAGAGAGAGAGAGAGAGAGAGAAATGTGAGATCAGATCAAGTTCATTAAATCTATTGATAGTCTCTTAGTTTTAAGTTGCTTTGGATAAATCGTTAGCAAATTAGCAAATGTAAATGTGTGTGCAAGCATGTGTGTGTGTGTGTGTGTTTGTGTATGTAAGAGAGAGAGGGAGAGAGAGAGAGAGAGAGAGCACAAACTGATTTGTACTTTTGACATTTTGTCTGTTGTCAGTTTGATGATGAGCAACCGGTTCTGAACAGTTCTCTTCATCCATTGAACTTTCACACAAAATTTATTGAAAATAAATATGAAAGTAAATGGTTGAGGGGAGGTGAGTGAGTGATGCTAACCCAGTCTACCTCAGTACAAAAGTTTGGAAGATCTGAGTATTTCCATCCTCTTCTTAACCTTTCACGGCTTTATTATATGCTCATATAAATACTTTCACATTTACATCTTGGACTCTTCTAGATGTAGCGGGTGACAGTAAACAGCCATTAAGCTAATAATGCTGAGGCACATTTGTGTGGATGGTATCTTGTGTTTATTTCCTCATTACACCACAGGCAGTCACTTTGAAATCAACCATATGTGCTTTGTTGCTCGGTGATTTGTGGAGACAGTGGGACAAGGGTATAAAGCTCATGTGGCAAACAGATGTGGACGTCGTTTTCTACAGGAAGAAACAATGTGGTTATGTTGTGGCGACACACTGGGTTTCGTTAGATGTGCAGACGTGAATGGTTCTATAATGGTTCTTCTAATGGTTCTTGTGTGTGTGTGTGTGTGTGAGCAAGAGAGAGAGAGAGAGAGAGAGAGAGAGAGAGAGAGCGAACTTGTGCACTTGTGACCTCCCAGGCATGAACTTCTTTACATCTGGGCTTAATATAGCTTCTGGACTCTACAGTGTCTATACCCATTAGCCAGATCAGTGTTTATGACGCATTCTCCTGAGATTCCTTATTAAATCATAGATGTAATTATTGCTTTACTTCTCATTTAAAAGCTGAACTGTTAGTTCTAGACCTAAAGAAAAATGTGTATTGGGCCAACACCTTTTCTGTAACTAGATTTAATCAATGTTGTTGTTGTGTTTGCATTTCCAAGAGGATTAATGGCTACTAGGTAGGAAATCATGGGTGGTGAGGATGTTGCTGTTGGTGGAAGTGGAGTGTGGTTCAGGAGGGCAAGAATGCAGAAAGGCTGATCAGCGATCTAATCATAGTGCATCTCTATATAGTCTTTTTAGCAAAACAAACTGTATTATTTAGAAATAAAATAATTTTCATTTATAGCATCTTTCACATACATACATCAAAACACAAAAGGTTTTATTTTGTTTTGATTTTATTTTTATTGCTGCTTGTTTATGTGTCTTCTCCACCTTTTTTGGTTGTTCTCTTTACAGTAATACAAGCCTAGTTATTCCATATTCAGCGTGTGGCAAAATCTCTGCTGTTTGACTTGACTTAATGCTTTTTGGAATTATTTAAAGTCAGAGATGGTATAATTTTGGTATGATGTAATGGTAATGGTATGTGTATATTAATGGTAATGATAATGGTATGTGTGTTTTTACTGTATTTTATTATTATAGTATTATTATATTTCAGTTGCTCTTGATAGATTGACCGAGTTGATCAGACAAGCTCATAATGTGCCGTAGAGGTTATTTTGTAGTGGTTTGATCTGACCTGACATGAATCAGCACTATGCCATTCCACTGCAGCATCCAGTGTAATGTCAGGAGATAGGCAGTGTCTCTTTTCCCAGATAGATAGATAGATAGATAGATAGATAGATAGATAGATAGATAGATAGATAGATAGATAGATGAGGATCTCACATGAGGATTAGAAAAAAGTATTTTATAAGATGACAATATAATTGCTGTATATTGTAGGAAGAAGGGAAGCAGTTCTTTTCAACCCTTTCCTTTTACTTCATCCCTCCTCCCTTCCCCCTCTCCAGCTGCACCCCTCTGCAGTCTTTGTGCTGTGTGTGTTGGACTGCTCCGTATTCAGTGTAGAGAGAAAACTGATCTAAACACACTCACAGATCACTTCCACAAAATAATCACATTTGGAACATAACAGTTGTCTCAACACGATTTATATGAAAGGTTAAGGTTTCATATGGGGTTAATGTCTGTACCTTTTCTTACAACTTTATTGTTATGAAACACACACTGCTCTCACTCATTTAAATTTGACTTTGATGCTTGAAATGAGGTTTTCCTGTCATATAAACCTTTGCATCATGTGCTTTACTCTTCTACATGCATTCCTGTCCACCCTCCTCCTAACCTACTTCCATCCTTAGGTGGATGTGTTGCCATAGCAACAAGCTGACACATATAGGCCGTACCATTATGTCACAGGCCACAGGGGGGCAGTGAGAAGCTCAAAGCCATGTGTAATGGTCTACAGGAAAGGAAGTGGTTCTGTGGGAGAATAAATACCCCTGGATTTAGTAATATATTCCGCTGGCCTAGGGCTCTCATCTAATGTTAGGGGGAAGGGAACTGTGTGTGTGTGCATGATGGGGCCAAATATTCTGTCTTTTTTTTTCTATATTTGCCTCATTCTCTCATAGTTATGAAGTGCAATATAGATTATAAACACTCAAACATGTAGAAACCTTCCCTCTGTGAAGACTCTTGAATGTTCATTAACCATTAAAAAGATGTTTCCTTTCCAGATAGAGTTCAAAGTAGAACCATTTAAATTTTATTTAAATTATGATTTAAAGCCTATATCATCATGCCATCTGTCTATTTTTAATTCTTTTACTTAAAGACATGTTATGCAGATACACATCACATGCACATATGTATACAAATAATAAATCATGGAGGATATTGTAGATTTCTTAATTAGAGGGTAATTTTCTAGAATCAGCCTACTGAGAAAATATAACACTGATAAACTGAATTAAAAACCTAATGCTTTCAACATCTCACCATTTTTTCCTTTCTCTCTCTCTCTCTCTCTCTCTCTCTCTCTCTCTCTCTCTGTCTTTCTCTCTCTCTCTCTCTCTCTCTCTCTTTCTCTGTCTCACTCTCTTTTTCTCTATATAACCTTTTTATATGAAAGCAATATGTGTACTGCAACCTCAGAATTGTTTTGTTGCATTTCTGGTCACATGTTTTGTGTGTGTGTGTTTTTCCCCCAAAGAAAACACATGGATTCAATTCTGTTTGTTTTATAATTGTTCAGAGGATAGGTAAGTATACGATGGCTCCCAAAAGTGTCAGAAAAGTTCATTATTCTAACTTAGTTCCTTTATGTTTATTTCTTTTTCATGGCATCCTCCTGCCTGTGCTGCTGCGGCTGCCTGTCCTGTTCCTGCTTCATTCTCTTCCCCTGTGTTTGATTCAATAAAGGTAAGAAACTATAAGTCTTTAAGACAGGATTATCTTCCTAGTTAGTCTATTAACAGCACACTTTGAATTATACCAGTACTGTAAAACCTGGGATTTTTTATATCCATTATCCTTCAGAGGTAATAAGCTGTAGCTGTGAGGCTACTGTTCTATTGTACACTGAGTCTTATTGGGACTTTCGGGATTTGGGGAGGTTTTGAATCTTTAACATTGAAAAAGGTTGTTTGAAATTAACTGATAAAGAGTTACCAACTACATATTTTATTCATTCATTCATTTATTGATAGATAACTGATATGAATATGAAGATTTATATTTAAGTCCTTTCAGTTTTCTATATCTCATAGGAATGTGACTGTTGCTTATATTTAGCTTCATAAAACGCTTGGTTTCTTTGCTTAGCTGTTGATGGAGGAAAGCAAGCGAGGCAACCGCTATGAGTGGCGCTGTTCGCATACGTGGTGCTGAAAGTCTCACATTCATTTCCCCGCAGCTCTTGCTCTTCCGCGCTGTCATTTTTATATTAAAATTACATGAGCATGTGAATCCTGACGCCTTTTTTACCTCTGGCTATTTTTATGCTCGAGCATACAGTTTAACCGTCGGCCTATTTTAATGCAAATGCTAAACAAACAGCTAGCAAAAAGCTCTCTTCTCTTGTGTGTTTGTGTGTGGAGTCGGGGTGGGGCGGTGGGGTGCGCCGCGCCCTGGTGCTGCACTGCATTCTGTCTGACACGTGCACATTCAGAGCACGGTGTTGTTTGTGTCTTTCACCACAAGGCGGCAGTAAAGAAACCTGCTCCTTTATTATTATTATTATTATTATTATTATTATTATTATTATTATTATTATAAATACTACTACTACTACTACTACTACTACTAATAATAATAATAATAATAATAATAATAATTATTATTATTATTATTATTATTATTATTATTATTATTATATTAGTAGTATCAGTGTTAGTGTTATTTTAATTAGACTGATTGGATCATATTTATTTCCTCCATTTTTCAAGTCATAAACAAACATAAATGTATTTAGAATGTAAAATGCTTTGCACATCAATCTCATAATTAAGGTTTCTGCATCTAACTATTTAATACACATTATATACATCTACATATGCTCTCTCTCTCTCTCTCTCTCTATATATATATATATATATAAATCATGTGAAAAAATAGGACACCCCATGAAAGCCTGTGCTTTTTTTTTTTTTTACATAACTAAATATATGGGCATTTGATCCTCATTTTAACAAGTAATAAGATTCAAGTAATATAACAAACTAACAAAAAAACATCATATTGTTAAATAATCTGTAAAGGTATTTCTAAGAAGGGCACTTTTGTCATGAAATTTTCACCAGATTTTGGTACCAACCCATGCATCTTTCCCTGTGTCATTTCACATTATTGCACATAATTTATAGACATCTACAATTTATTTCTTTGCATGGGTTGTTACCAACATTTCCTCTCTTCATATAATCCAGACAAACTCTGTGAAATTGAGACCAGGACTCACAATTTGCAGAAATTCAGCCCCAAACCTGCAAGGAACCTCCAACATAATTTATTGTTTCCTGTAGACCCTCTCTAGCCCTTTGGCAGACAAACTGCATACTGCTACAGCCAAATATTTCAAGTTTTTCCTCTTCAGTCCAGAGAACCTGCTGCCATTTTTCTGCACCCCAGTTCCTACATTTTCATGCATAGTTGAGTTGCTTAGCCTTGTTTCCACATCAGAGGTAAGGCTTTTTGGCTGGAATTCTTTCATGAAGACCACTTCTGGCCAGACTTCTCAGGACAGTAGATGGGAGGACCTGGGTCCCACTGGTTTGAAATATATGTCTAAGAGAGACCTTACTGATGCAGGACCTTGTGTTTTGTTGCTGTGCTCAGTCCTGCCATGGTGTATGACCTCTGACATGAAACTATTTCCACAACCTCACCTTGGTAGGAGAGTCTCACCCAGTTTGAAGCCTTCTACACAGCTATTTCTGTTTCAGTTAAAGATTGTGTTTCAACCTACATATGAAAATGATAATTATTAGCACCTGCTTGGTATAATTGGTTTAATCATACACATGACTCTTATCCTACAAAATCCCTGACTTCATGTAAGCATGCAAAGTGTGCAAGTGTAAAATTTGGAGACAGCCGGATGGAGTTTTGCGTGTTTGAGAGTTTATGAATTGATGCTGGATTGAAGCCAAAGGGTAATCTCTCAAAATATTGATTTGATTTAGATTTCTCTTCCGTTAACTCACTTTACATTTTGTATATTGAAAAAACCAAACAATTAAGATGTATATTTAAAAGCATTCTTGCTTTAAAAACATTTCTTCACACCTACCTAAAGGTTGTGCACAGTACTGTATATATACCTGCTGGCCATTTTTCATTGATCCCTAAGCATTTTGCAACATATTAGCATTTGTGGTTTTATTCATGTTAATGTATATGGGCATATTATTTACAATTTGTACATATTTTTACTTTATAAATGCTCAAGTCATCTGTTGCTTTTATGCTCCTATTGGGTCATTGTGATGCCTCTACAGCAAAAGGAATCCAGCAAAATGCTAAGGAAATATTAGCCACATCAGGTCTTTAAAAAAATACAAAGGCTATACCAGATGATTTTTATAATATGCAAGTTTTTAGTAGGTTCAAGTAATCCACTTTTACTGTTATTTGCATGGGCAACCTAAATTATTCTACATAGAAGTTTTGCAAAAGGAAAGCCTTAATTTTATATCTTCCGTCCATAGAGGGACACACAGAGGAACCTTATTATATGATAGAAGACAGTATAGTCTAAACCAAAAATTTTATGTGTATTATGTTAGAGTAACATGCTGTAATAAATCTGTTTTTCCCATATATTATGTTGTTATAGCATTAGTGTAATATAGTTGTGCTTATGTTCTTTATCTATATATCAGCTATATGTCAGTTGAATACTGTATTTTACTTTAAGCGAGATACCTTCTAGCACCCTACTAAAGTTCCCAACAAGAACATTTTCAGAAATGCAATAAAAATGTCTACAATATTTACTATTGAATATATATCATTTACTACAATAGTTCATCTTTACATAGTTTTCTGATTGATATGGATAATGTTAGCAAGACCAGGATTTTTATGCTTTGGCTGTCAAAATGAGCCATCTATTTTGTGGAGTCCAGCAGACAGCACAGATGGGTTCTCTTTAACAGATTGAATCCATATAGGACTTTATTGTTGTAAATCTTTCTTAAGGCTTCTGCATGAATCTGACAGACATATTGAGCTATAAACTGTGGATTGTGTCTGAGGCTATAAGCAGTATTTCAATGTGGATGTAAAAGAAATCACTTGAAAGTGAGAATATATAGACAAAAAGACAGTTGTATATTTCTTCAAGTGTTGATTGTATACTTTCTCTAGTTGCTTTATCGTGCAGTTAATTATTTCTGAGGATCAGTTTTTAAATCCATGCAACTGGCCATATGAAGCTCATTGAATGATGTCCTAATGGTTTAAAGTGTTTACACAGGTCACATTGGCCTACTACAGATATGCTCTCAGAAGTAACAGTATTATAAAAATGCTTTTCCTTGTCCCTGGGGTGGAACCATTAAGTGTACATCTCTTGCACTATGTGATGGGGATTTTTTTTCCCAGCAGGGTGCAAATAGTGTACCTTTAATTAGATAGGAACAACAGTGATCCTTACAAAACATATGTTAACAGTATAACAGTATAGAAAACCTTGAAGACCAGAAACCTTATTAAATGTTTTGTATGTGTATGTAAACGTCATTCAGGATGAAAGCTCGGCTTCATGATTTCTAAATGAACATTTGCAAAATGCAGAAATCTAATAAAGATGCTTGCAAACTTATGTTGAGCTGAAAAAGAAACAGCGCCGTCCGGTGGATCACTCTTGACTTTGCAACAGCGGCAATGAACTGTAGTGGGTTATAACTTGTTTTGTATTACCCCTTCTTTCAGTAAAATAGATAGATAGATAGATAGATAGATAGATAGATAGATAGAGCAGTAACTTATAGGTTAAATCATCGTTTTGCATTTGTCGAGCCAGGCGTATCACTCAAGGCTGAAGTTCAAAAGCAGTATTTCTTTATTCTTTGATTTATGAAATGTCATGGAGTCACTACAGGACAGCGGATTCCTGGTCAGAGTAAGCCACATTGACTGCTGAAAAGTTTTACGCCTCCGAAAACTCTCTCTCTCTCTCTGTCTCTGTGTGTGTGTGTGTGTGTGTGTGTGTAGCCTCCCTCTCAGCCAATCGAAACGGGTCCTTTGTGGACTAGGCTCCTCCCTCGTGCGCGCGATGGAGAGGCCCAGTAAACGCGCACAGCTTAGGGAGACGGCCGGATGGAGTTTTGCGTGTTTTCTTCTTTTCTTTTTTATTAATTTACTGAAACTTTTCGTGTGCCATGGGTTGTTTAAGTCGCTTAAGTTTACTCCACGTCAAACGGATTACGTGTCGAACGGCATGCTGAGGATTAATATTTGACGACAAATATGGTTTGATTACGAGAAAACTTCTAAGACCTGTATGAGCTCATGATGGAGCGGACTAAGAGGAGCCGCTGCTCGGAATGGCCCGCGCTCTGGCTCGCCCTCTCCTCCCTGTCCTGCCTCTCAAGCGCGACAGCTGAGCTCCGCTATTCCGTGGCCGAAGAGCAACAGCCGGGTTCCCTTGTCGGGAACATAGCGAAAGACTTGGGCCTCACTGTTCAGAAGATTAGTGAAAGGAACATGCTCATTATTTCGGACCCCAGCGCTAAGTATTTCGAGATCAACTCAGTTAGCGGTGCCTTAGTCATTAGAGAGACCATCGACAGGGAGCGCCTATGTGAGTTGAGTTTAACATGTTCTTTGCACCTTCAAATAGTTCTCCACAACCCATTAGAGATGCAGCGTGTCGTTGTAGACATAGTTGATGTGAACGACAACTCGCCGCAGTTCCCGGCTCGTAACTCATCGCTGGAGGTTTCGGAGGCGGCCGCGCCAGGAACCCGCTTCCGTCTGGAGAGCGCGCGCGACCCCGACATGGGCACCAACTCGCTGCGGACCTACCGTCTCGAGCCTAACGACTTCTTCACGTTAAACGTCGAGATGAAAAGCGACGGGAGTAAGGTTCCCGAGCTTGTGCTGGAGAAGGCCCTTGATCGTGAGGCGCGCGCAGCCTTTCGCCTCTTGCTCACTGCGGTGGACGGAGGACAGCCAGAGAAATCCGGTACCACACTCCTACTGATCACAGTTTTGGATGTGAACGATAACCCGCCCGTTTTTGAAGAGCCAGTGAAACGGGTTAGCCTTTCGGAGAACTCTCCTATTGGCACTGTTGTGGCCAAATTAAACGCCACAGACGCAGACTCTGGAACAAACGGAGAAATATCTTACTTATTTAGCAAATACACCCCAGAGAGAATTCTCGAGGTTTTCAGTGTGGATACTAAAACTGGAGAACTCCAGGTTATCGGTGAGGTGGATTATGAACAGGCGAGTGTATATGACATCACTGTCCAGGCCAGGGACGGTGGAACTCCCGCCATGGAGGGTTCATGTCACATCAAAGTGGAAATATTGGATGTGAACGATAACACACCGGAAGTAACGTTAACATCGCTCACCAGTCCCATCAGCGAAGATGCACCAGCAGGCACTGTCATTGCATTGATCAGTGCAAGGGACTTAGATTCAGGTAAAAATGGACAGGTGACATTAAAAGTGTCTCCAGGTCTCCCATTTAAACTGAAATCTGCTTTTGGGGAGCATTACACCCTAGTTACAGATGGCTCTCTGGACAGGGAAACCGTCGCAGAGTACACTGTTGTTGTGACAGTAACAGATGCAGGTTCTCCTCCATTGTCCTCTAAAAAGACTTTTGTTGTTAGTCTCTCTGATGTGAATGATAATGCCCCAGTATTCTCACAGCCATATTACTCTGTTGACCTCATGGAGAATAACTCCCCTAGTACCTCGCTCCTGACAGTGTCAGCCTCTGACCCAGACTTGGGGGACAATGCCCGTCTCACCTTCTCCATCTTGGCCTCTACCGTCCATGGCAGCCCTGTGTCCTCTTATGTCTATATCAACCCAGAGAATGGCAATATCTTTACCATGCGTTCATTGGACTATGAGCAAATGAATGCATTTAAGATTGAAGTACAGGTGCAGGACAGTGGGGTCCCACCACGCAGTTCCAATGTCACAGTCCATGTCTTCGTCATCGACCAGAATGACAATCCGCCAGTCATCCTTTACCCCGCTAACTCTGGTGACACTGGCCTTCAGCTCACTATGCCCCGCTCTGCCCCTGTCGGCCATCTTGTGAGTAAGATAGTTGGTTATGACGCAGACAGCGGGCACAACGCATGGCTGTCCTACAGCATCGCACCTGGTGAGGATGCAGGATTTTTCCGTATTGGAGAGCACACCGGGGAGCTTCGGACTGCACGGAAATATGAGGTTGATGCAGGGAGCCAAGAGCGCTCATCATACAGCTTTGTGGTAGTCGTGCAGGACAATGGACAGCCTAACCAGTCCACTAGTGCTACAGTCACTATTAACATAGAAGAGAAAAGTGCAGACACAGCCACAGACATTCACAGAACATCTCATAAACCAGGCGGAATTCCAGACATAAGCCTGTACCTCATAATATCACTGGGCTGTGTAACTCTGGTCTTTCTTTTGACCATTGTGGTGCTGCTGGTGCGGTGCCTCAGACACAAAGATGACCTAACATGCTGCTACTCCAGGAGGGGCTTCCGTTCTCGCCATGCTTACCAGCAGCGTTCCCATAAGGACCTTCACCTCCAGCTGAACACGGATGGGCCTATCCGGTACATGGAGGTTGTGGGGGGCCCTCAGGAACCCCACACACGCACATACAGGCCCTGCTACTCCACAATATCCAGCAGGAGTGACTTTGTGTTTGTTAAGACTCCTCTACTGAGCCATAACAACACATTAAACATGACCCTAACCCGGAAGCACTTACTGAACTCAGCTAATGAGGTGAGGGCTCAGCTTGGCACAAAAGCTGACAACATTTAAGATGCTCTCTTGCTGTGGCCACATGAGTGAGAAAGATTTCATGTCATGTTATCAGCTCAAAAACTACATTTATTGATTTGTCATTTTTAAATCAACCTCTGATAGCTTTTCCCATGATCCCTTGATTAAGCTATGTGTGGGACATGCTACAGAGTTTAGAGATGCCTTTTCTTATTTTTTTCTACTTTTATTTTTAATTTTTAATAATTATGACTAGGAATTTCAGCCTTTCCAGAAAAAAACAGGGTCAGAGCACAAAACAGAAAACAAAGCAAAAAAGAAGCAAAAAGAAAGAGTGAACCATACCCAGTTGTGAGACAAATTGGGACATATTAGTCATGAACTTCAAATATTAGATTTAGACATAAAACAAAAATGCAGACATTGTGTATGAACAACAGAAAAGCTCATCTACAAGTCAGAGTGCATAGATGAAGAAAAGAGTAAATAAGGAGAGAAAGGTTGTGAGATTTTAAAAAAAGGTCAGAGTGGCTAACAGATGGCAGAAAAGCACATGGCAGATAGAAATTAGGATTGAGATGTGAATGAAAGAGGGGCATGGATCAATAAAGACAGAGAGAAGCACAATTCCTGTAAAGAGAAAGAAACTGGTAGCTGAAAACAAGATTCCAGAGGTCATCCTGTGACCCAGGATTTCCTGTTGTGGTGGAGGTCAGTGATTGGTTCCATACCATAAAGTCATGTGATCTTCAGTAATGTGCGTGTCCGTCACCCTAGGGAAATCCCATAATGAATTTCCATAGTAACCAGGGTTCAGACTACCCATGAAACACTACAGACCACACAATGAGATGTCATTGTAGACATTCACCTAAACTCATTGTGTATAATAACATAGTACACGTGTGTTTATTGTAAGTAGTGAATGCTAATATAGAGGGGAGAGGAAGCGTTTGAACAAAGTTCTCACTCTTTTTTTGTAATCATCATTCTCTTTTACACTATTCTCTTTTTTTTCCCTCTGTGGAGTAAAAGCTTTCATCAGACCATAATGTTTGACTTGTCTTGCATTCAGAATATGGTATGTGAGGTGAAAAGCTTTGGGGCCTCAGACTGATGTTATTTATACCTGATGTATGGCGAAGCAGGACTTTAATCCCTTGTCTTTGTATAATGTTTTTAAAAGGGGATAGAAAGGGAGGTGAGATTTCCTGTTCTTTCTCTCATTCTTTCTATCTACCACTATGTCCCTTGTGCGCTGTCTTGTATGTCCTCTGGGAGTACTTTTAGCCCATAGGTCATGAAGAGACCATCTGGCTCCTCTGGCAGGACACGTGCGATTTGTGAGTGAGTGTTTTGTGGGAGGGTATGCGAGCTGCAACACTGACAGAAGGATGGGGCATTATTTCAGGGCTCAGAAATTCAGTCTGAGGTAGTGGAGGTCAGTCATGTTTTCGTTTCTCAGAGAGCCGTAGTGTAATTTGTGCAACGGTTCTACTGCTGCTGTTACTGACCGAAAAGGAAGAGGGGATATTCCCCTGCCTGCTGTGTCTTTTTCCTCTCTTTGAGGCATTATCGTGTAAAACTTAATTTTCCTTCCTTGTACATCCGTGTGTATCTTACATAGCCAATTGTCCTTTTTTCTGTTCCTGGCAGCCATTTCCTCTATTTTTCTCATCCTCAGCATGTGTTTTCCTGCTGAGCTTCCTGCTCACTGAAGACAGCCATCTAACTGTCACCTCTGTTTAGTTGGTAGTGTTGTGATGAACTTAGTGTGTGTATGTGTAGGCCAAGTTAACTCACATCTGTGAAGAATATCTCATTTCATCTCTAGTTTCCACTCAATGGCGGTCAAAATGTTAAGTTCCAGCTGAACTTCAAGAGCTTCATTTTTATTGATTGTGTCTGTATTTGTGACTTTTTAGTGGCTTTAGTGACGTATTATCAGTTGTACTATTTTATTTAGCTTACAACTTTTATTAAGACAAACACTTTACTTCATGAATATTAGTAAGTTCTCTAAATATAAAGATGGTTGTATAAAGATAAAATGAGTACGATCACAGGGAGCAGGATGCCTTCTTAGCTGAGCTGGAGTTTTGGAATATTTTGTCAGTGTTCTTTAATGTAGTAGGCATTCAAATGCTACAGCATGCAAATTGCTTACAGCTGTTCGAGTTGTGGATCCAAAACTCTTGCGTTGTTGTGATCACAGGAACATTGCAGGGTTAGTTTGTTTCTACATTACTGTAACAAACTGAAACATTATTAGAACAGAATAGAATAGACTTTAATGATCCACTGCTGTGGAAATTTTCAGTTTAGCTTTTAGGTAAGCGGAGCCTCCTCAGTGATGTAGAGAATGAGATTTGTCTTTCATGAGCTTAATAAGAGGATGTGTGTGTGTGTGTGCAGAGAAGCAGCTGTTTTCCATGCGTTCCCTCTGTAGAGCCTAGCCTTGGCGGGAAGCCTGAATATGTATCCGGTTTCAGTGCAGTGGCACACAAAGTGTTAAGTTCCACTTGAATTTTATAGCTGGATTTTTACACCATCTTGTTTGCCACCATACATTTTTGACCAGTGCAGCAACACTATGGCAGAATTTAAGGGTGATATTTCTGATCTGGAATTTTTGATTTAACTCAGAACACTTTACTTCATGAATATTATATTGTGGTTATTATATTGCAGGAGATTCAAAAAGGAAACCTCTTACACCCCAAGTTTTACCCATGTCCTTGTGGGTTGTCTGGTTGCTGCCTGATGACTTTTACTCATTGAGCCACAGCTGTTGCATTAAACTCGCAGACCTCAGTTAAACACTTAAGAGTCACGGTAGACCCAAGAGAACTAAAAGCTATTATTTAGGTTAACCTCATGTTGAAAACTTTCTTCAGGTTGTGTTAAAACACAGTGCTACTTTAATGGGGTGTGTGTCAGGAGTGGGCCACGGCTGAAAGAACGGACCCATCAACAGGGTACTAAATGTCTACGTGTGTTCCTGTGAACATTGTGCCTCCAGAGATGTCTCATGGAGTCATTAGTTACTAATCATATAAACTATATATTTATCAGCTATAAGAGTTACTAGGTTATATATGACTAATGGATTGAATTCTTCATGCTATTCAAATACTATTTGCATTTCCATATTTACACATTCAAAAGCGAAAACATGCACATGGAAATATTTTACTTTTAGTGTGTTGAAACACACATTTTCAAAACATTTGGCTAAATAAAATTTGCTTTTGATGGGTCTGAATAAATACAGGACTGTGTATAAGCAAAGTAATTAAATATTTATGTAACTGAAATACAAGTACTGTATTTCACAGCACCTGCTTCTTTCCTATGGCACAGAGCAGCTCTGACCCAGCATAGTGACCATCAGTGTTGAAACATCGGACTTCCCGGTGGCCATTTTGAAAACAAAATTATTGTGTTTGTTTTTTTTAATATTTCTCCCATTTTCTGTTTTCTATCCAAACCCTGAAAGTGAGAAGAAATGGCAAACAGATAAGGAGATACAGATATGAATCAGAGAGAGAACAGAAAGGACTAAGAAGACTTAAAAATGGAAAGAGACCAAGTGTAGTCTTAAATTTTCTGTCTCACATGGTAGTTTGCTTTGGGTTTTTCCCCAGTCTCCATTTCTTGTTTGCTTTCATTCTCCTCCAACTCCTGCTGTCTCACTCAGAGCAACTCAGCCTACAGGACGAAGTGTATACTGATGTGTGGGCTGCCTCTTTCTGCATACTTTTTTTCAGCATAACCTTCACCTTCTGCACACACACACACACACACACTCAAACTGGTGTATACAGTAGTGATTTAAACACAGTCTGCCCTTCACAGGAGAATCAGCAGCCCATGTCCGAGACGTTGTTTTGTACACATTTACAAAGAGAGAGGCTATTTAGGGTAATAATAGAATGATCTTGTATATGCATTAGGTCTGGGACCCTGATGAAACTGCAGCTGAATTTATTTCCTATTTTAGTGCGTTTAGTTTCAAGTCAATATGTACAATATCTACATTACACTGACAGTGTAGTTTTCACTTCACTGAGTTTCATGCATAGGGCCATGGGTGGTGGATAAAGCTTTTATTTTGTCATTGATTTTATGTGCGAGTGTGTGTTTGGTAATACATTATAAATGTACTCTGATGCCTAGGTGTTCTTGTATCTATATGCGTGTTTGTCAGCATAGGGCTTTAATAATTTAGCATACACTCTTTTCTCTCCTGGAGAATGCAGAGCTGATCTTGCAGTTCATTCGACATCATGCCATGCACTAAAACAGCGTGAGAAAGAAAAAAAGAGCAAGGAAGAGAGGAGTAAAAAAAGCTCTGCATTCACCCATATTCTCCACGATTTCTATTAAAAAAGGAGAATGTCTTGATGAGAATAATTTAGTTCATTTTGGGGCTGAAAAATAACAGATAAAATGGTAATCATGGTCATCTTGCTCAGTATTAGAAAAGAAATTATTTATCCTCTGTATCCTACAGTGATTACTGTAGGGACTAAATATTTTACATTTTAAAAGAAAAGTATTTTTTTCTTTAATATACTAGACTGTGATTCTACAGATCTTTGAATCAAGATATATGGCTTGATAGGCAGACAGACAGACAGACAGGCAGACAGATAGATAGATAGATAGATAGATAGATAGATAGATAGATAGATAGATAGAATCCTAAATCCTTGCAAGTTAATGTCCTATACAGATTACTGATTAAGTTTAATTAAAAAAAAAGATTGCAGTCACGATTGGGTCATGACTGTCCTATTTGCTTCCTGTCCAGTGAGTATGTCCTTCCCATCCAACTTGAACACAATGGTGGCCTTGTCGTTTAGCTGATGTTTTACGGAGTCAATCAATTAGCACCACTGCTTGTTCCAGAAACAATCCTAGATTGTTTCAGTATGGCATAGCTCATAGCAGTTTTTTTTAGGTTAAAGCAGCAATTTAAGTGCTTCAATCGGGAGGCAATGCAAGCAAATATGTACGTCAGCAGATATTTTGAGCTTTATATGTGTGTAGTTTTCCTGTTGGCCTGCAGGTAAACACACGCACACACATATACACACTTCTTGATGTCTTTTTTTGTCTCTTGATAAGTGCACAAAATGGTTGATATTACCAAATATGCAATCTCAGTTTGACCATGTTGTGCATTAAATAGGCTCCACAACACTATTATCTAGTGAACACAAACAGTCAGGCTCTGCTTTCAGTCTTCCGGGTCTATGAGTTATAATTTATCCTTGTTTGTGGCCTTGCAGGTGCACAGAGCAGCTCTGACTGCTATGACACTGACACTATAATCATCACAGAAACCCTGCATACTGACCCTGTCTTAATCCATAACTCTCACAATAGCAGCTGAACCTCATAAAGTCTTCAGGGTTAAAATTAACTTTTTGTTTGTTTGTTTGTTTGTCCTCTGCAGCAAAAACCCCCCAACGCTGACTGGCGTTTCAACCAGAACCAGAGACCTGGACCCAGTGGGTGAGTTCATTAAAGCACAGATTTGCATATTATGAAAACATTGTATAACTGTTTATGAAGCTAAACAAATAGATACCCATTTGATGCTCATGGATTTGCATTGTATAAATGCACACTCATATACATGACAGGATATTTATGCACATCTACAGAGTTACACCCAGTCCTACGGAAACCATTTCCTGACTTTCCAGTCTGTTAAATGTAACTCAAAGAGCTGTAAATAGATAAAGAGGTAGGAGATGTGGTTTAAGGGAGGTGTGTGTGTGTGTGTGTGTTGGATGATAATGCAGAGGGCACTGTTTGCTCATCACAGAACAAGAGAGAGGACAGAAATTTGTTGGCCTTGAGGCAAACTGAATGCACATACATGAAGTTAACATCAACACTTTTTTCTAATCTTATTATTGATATAAGGCCACACCCACCACCAAAACGTTTAATTAAATGATGGTCTTGTTAAGACACGCCCAGTGTATGCAACATAAAAAAGGGCCAGATAGGTACACACAGGAAGAAATGAGACTGGTGGGGGATGACTATGAGAATTGTGTTCTAAATTATTGCTCCATCACATGACTCAACAAAAGGAAGGAAGGCGATAAGGAAAGCAAGGTTAAACCAAAGTATGTTGGAATACTTGAGGAGAGGCTCGATTTACCTAATATCACAAGGCACAAAATGTACAAACACACAAAACAAAGCATATGATTAAAAAGAAGTAAAGGAAAAATACAATACACCAAATGTAGTATTACCGAATGGATACAAGGCAAAGTATTGCAATGTTGAAGTAGTGTGTAAAGTGACTGATAGTGGATGTGAAGTGTATTGAAAGAAAGAAAGAAAGAAAGAAAGAAAGGATAATGTATGAAGAAATCAGCAGTGTTGTGGTGCTTGTAGTCATAATAATGCCACATCTGTTGCTGCAGCTATAACTGACTGTGGCAAAGGCGAGAGTTCCAGTGGGAAAACTCCCTGAGACTGTCAGTAACTTACCATTTTCGTGTCCAGCATGAGTTTAAAGCCTTCAGAGCCAAAGGCATTCATCCTCTTTCTCATGCCAAGCAGCTCTGGTGCTCACACTGCACCAAATTCCCAAAAGACATTACATAACACATTCCTGCCTGAGAAAAAGCCATTTGGAAGACATTAAATCTTTTTCTGTTTCAATTTCAAACATCAGTTCCATATACACAACAGAGGAATGACTGCTCTGCTTATTAACTTTTAAGATGAAATATTTACTATTTGTTCTGTCCTTCAATGTCGGGTGAAGGATTCTAAAGATTGGAAAGCAGAGAGGGCAAATTTATTATTTGGTTCTGGAATCAGAAAGCTTATATACTGGATTAAAGGTTAGAGAGTCCGCTTCACTACATACTTTCAGTACATGAAGCAGATTTCTCTCTCTCTCTCTCTGGCTCTCTGGGTATGAATATGTACAGATACCATTTTCTTTCACTTTCACTGTGATAAAGCAAAATAATTGAAATGATGCATCGCTGGTCTTTATTTCAGTCACTACAAGTTCAGATCCTCCCTTTTAAGATCACCGGCATCCCGCAAGCTGAGGTACAGGAGAACAGCACAGGCTCATGCGTGCTAATAGAATTTTAGCCCCATGTAGCTGTTCCCTGTTGGCTTTCAGCGCTCAGACCTTTTCATCTTGTAGTATCATGTGCTGTTTCTAGGCATACCACTGGCTTTGCTTTGCTGTTTAGACTTTTTAGAATAGGAGACTAGTTGGCTAGATTTTTTATATTGTTTTATTTATTATTTTGGGAAATCTTTCTAAAAAGGGTTTTTATAGATACTGATCAGCACACTGAGGTCACTGGCTGAAAGTCAGACTCTAAATTTATCTATTTAGATTTGTAGGTTCTTTGCTGGAGCATTTGTGCCAGAATTGACTAAAATTCAGAAAAATCTTCATAAATCTAACCTAATACATAGAAGACTAGACCTTTGGTTAGGACTATGAAATTGTGCGCTATAAAAAGGAGGAATACATCAGGTCTCAAAAGTCTCCATACATAGGAGAAATGAACACTTTTAACACTCATACTTAGTTTCTATTATATATATTTTATGAGATAAGAATGCCAAAGTCAAAAGATGAACACTCCAGGAAAAGCAGGTCATTTAAATGAGTGCATTTAAAGTGCAATTACATGCATGACATCAAATGAGTTAAAAGTTCATCATGAGTGGGAGAGATGACTCTGTGTGTGTTTACCAAGAAATGGCAATCATCTAGAGGATGTTAATTTAAGAAGTGTTCATTTCCCCTATCTATGGAGACTTTTGGGACACCCAGTAGTTAGTGTCTGTTGGTAGCCAACACACTGCAGTGGCTGAGTTGCATTACTGGGCAATTTAGTGCACACCAAACTCACCATACCATTTAATAGTTATTTTAGTGTTTTCAGCTCCCTGTGAGCTTTGCCTTCGTTGGACCTTTCTGGATGTCTCTAAACGCACATCAGCTGTGTCTTGAACGTGATTGATCATTTGGAAGTGATTAGATTTTATCTCGATACATAGTGAGTGAGAAAACTATCTTTAGCAAAACTTTTGTAACAGGATCCTTTCCCAGTGTGTATATGTGGATCAAGGGCAAAAATGGTTTCAAAACATTCTTGAAGTATTCTGCAGAGATCAATTTGTAATATGTCGTGACCCATGAAACGATTTAATGTTTCAAAGAAAGTTTTGTAATGCAGACACTTTCTTGTGTGGTGTCATCTGAGTTCTGTGTGTGTGTGTGTGTGTGTTGGGATGTGTTGGCTATATTTCTTTTCTCTCTCTCTCTGGACATGAATCCACAGGCCATAGCCTTTACCATAGGAAGTGCTTATCTAACCACAGGATATGATAATGCTGACCAAAGGAAGCACTATTTCCCTTTATAGGAGTGGGAAGATAATCAGGGGCAAATGAAGCATGTTATGTTCCCAAACAGACACCATGACTAATAAGTGACGATACGCTACGAGTAATTTCTCCCAAATATGTCTGTCCAAAGTCAGATATGAAGTTGCTTCTGTTTATTTGGTACCTTTGCAGTGATGTGATCTCAGTCTTATTGTTACGATTTAATTATAAAGCAGTCAAGTCATGTGGGAGGGTGCTGCAGTTTAGCACGCCTGGAAAGACTTGGACTCCAATCTGTTCCTTATGAGCAGTTTCTGTCCTCGTGTTCCTTCATTCTGGCTTTGGCACGTTTTTTTCTGTGCTTAGTGAACAAGGACTGGCAGTTCTCTTCTTCTCTTCTTCCTCTTTCCCCTCTCCTCTCCCCCTAACTCTAACTCTACTACATTCCAGAATCTTCTCTTGCAGACTATTTGTCTTTCTCTTTTTTTTTTTTCCCCCTGTAGCTCCGTCCATTTTTTCCATGCTGTGTTGAACTTTTAAACCTCCTTGTGCATTCTTTGGCTCTTTTGGCTCATTGCTATATACCAGCTCACCGTATTCTCCTCATAACAATGCATGAACACCTTTTTTTCTTCTTCTTCTACTCGAGTTGTTGCCATGAAGACATCTGCCGGTTTGGCTAATTATCTTCTGATTCCCCTGAGAGTGTAATGCTATGTTAAAGCAGGAAGTGAGACCATACAGGAGTGATTGAGATCGGAGACTTAGCACAAAGATGTATCTAATTCTAATTATATCTAATCTTCATAATTTACATTGCTTCCTTGTATATATGTGAACGGGAAGATTACACTGTATAAGAGACAGGACATTATCAACTTAATTTTTAGGGTATTATATAGAGGAAGCTGCACTATTCAATTAATATGTTTCATTAGATTAAGTCTAATTAAATGCAGCAACAGTATAATAAAGTGACGGATGTGAGATAAAGGCATTCCTGCAGTTAAAGTATATCGTTGATTAGTAATTGTGCTTTATACAGCTTGAGTGTTCGTAAGACAGGGTGGAACATATTTCCTTCACTACAAGGATCTCAGAGACACTACATCCTTTAGTCTTCAGCCATAAACTCTACACCATGAAATGTGTGTGTAAGCAAAGTAAGATCTGTGATAAATTCTGAAGCAGGGCTTTTTACTACTGTTTGCTCACATCTTTCTCAGATAACTTAACTAGTCAGAGAGAGAGGCAGAGAGAGATACTTCCCTAAATAAACATGTTCAGGTGCTCACATTGGATACAAATAGAATTTTAATTCACATGCTGCTTTATGGAGATGTTAAATACATGCTTTCATTTCTTATTCCGTAGCATTACTTGTCAAACAGTAAATAGACTCAAAAAACCTATTCAGAATTTATCTACTAAAGTCCTTACTCATTACAAACCCCTTCATCTCACCTAAGCACTTCACCCTTCTCGAACTCTCCGGTCCAGCAGTACTTGGCTACTGGTGATGCCTAAGACCAGGCTGATATCAGTATGTCAGATCTTTCAGTGTCATAGCACCCGAACTTCCTTCTCTCATTTTCTTCCTCTTCTTTCTTCCAAGGCAATTTAACACAAAATTCTTCTCCCAACAAGCTTCTCTTTCTTCTTCCGATTATTAAATGAGCCTAAAGGAAAACAGGAAAAGAAGCTATTGTGCCACCTGTAGTGTTCCAGGCATCAAGGGCTGTTTGTTCTGTATTTATACAATTACTACAGATTGTGAGAAAGTTTTCTCTCTTCCTTTGTAAATCCTAATTGTGTCATTAAGTCCGTCTGGTTTACATTGAAGCTACATGGGGGCTTTAATCACTTCAGTGTTGTTAATTCTGTACATCAGGTAGCAACATTAAAAAAAACAAAAAAAAAACAGGAAGATCACTATTAATGACAGTGAATGAAGACTGAAGATTGTGTCCCTGTTTTCTTACTATTATTGTGTGTTTGTGGGTGTATTAGTCTTTTCTAATGAGGAGAGTGTTCCAGAGATCTGGCCTTCTTTTGTGTTTGTTCTCTATAGATGCAAATTGGGTTTAAAAAACAAAGCTTTGAAGCTCAGTTGAGTCCAGATGGAAATGATCTGTGTGTGTGTGTGTGTGTAGGTTTACTTTCAGGCAGCTGTTACCTCTCTGTTTCTGGTCTCATTAACTTTTTACTTTACAACATAGCCTGGTTCAGGGCAGTGTTAGTGTTGTGTGTATTTGTGACAGTGTTTTTGTAATGATATATGTAGGAGGCAGTGATATGGTCCAGTCTGGAGTGGTGGATATAGTATGACCACACACAAACACACATACACACACACACACACACACACTAATTACAGGGTGCAAAGAATGTAGCATTACTGACAACATGTCTGCCAATCTAAGTGTGTGGGGTTTCACCACGGTCAGTTATGCTTTACTGATTTGGGAAACAATGAACACAACTGCACATAAATGACAGATTGATGATTTTGGAAGAGATTATTATTATTTAATGTAGCAAGAATGACTTTATTCCATAGACTCATATGTCTTCTTCTTCTTTATTATTATTATTATTATTATTATTATTATTATTATTATTATTATTATAACTAAGACAGTAGTAAGCTAAAAGGTAGCAGTTTGAATGTATCGTAGTGGCTTTAAGGTAGCAGTGTGATGCAGCGAACATCTATCCAGTTCAAGCACAAAACCTGGCTGTTGATCTGTCTTTCTGTTGCCAAAGAAAGAAAACTTTATTAAACACTTCAATCTAGATCTACATCTCGCTACTTAATGACAAAATGACTGCATACTTAACGAGTCCTTAAAATTTCTGTACAAATGTCATGGCATCTGACTGCTGGGAGATATGTTTTTGCATGTGAGTGTGTGTGTGTGTGTGTGTGTGTGTGTGTGCACGTCTGAATGACTGAGAGAGAAGGTCTGAGAATATACAAAGTAGCTGTAATGTGCCCTGCTGTTTAGGTTATTCTAGACGGTCAGGTTTTATGACAGGACAGGGAAAATCAAAGGAAAACGAAAGACACATAGATATATAGATGTACTGTATACAGCATGCATACAGCTGTGCTGTTTAGGAAATGTTGGGACAAAATGGCTGCTGGTTTACTCACTTCTCTTCCTCCCTCTGTCTCTCCCGCAGAGCTGCTGCCACTCCAGAGGTCGCCATGGGAACCGGACCCTGGCCAAACCCCCCAACTGAGGCAGAGCAGCTCCAAGCACTAATGGCTGCCGCAAATGGTTAGAGCCACACCTCTATATGTCTCTCCCTCGCTCACTCTCTCTCGCTCTCTGTACACACATATAACTCTCAATATAATACTATTTTAAATAACTACTATTAAATCTGCATTATATATATGATATATAATTATATAAAATGATTGTTCATATAAAAGTTCAGAGGTCTCGCTGGGTCTTACATCTCTCCCGGTATGTCCCCTCATGTCCCTCCCCCTCTGACATTTCGGGTTTGCTGGAGGCGACAGCAGCTGCACAGGCTCTTTGATAATGCCTGCTCTGTGCTCATCAGTGGTGTGGGGTTTTTTTTAATGCCCCACACACACACACAAAATCTCATTTCTGTTCCACACAGTCGTTCACTTCCAACATGGATACAGATCATTATGTTTCTTATTGTCTGGCGCTAACAGTTCTATGCAGATTAATCTAGTCCAATCTAGTCTCATTATCCAATACTAAACTGAACCAGCAGGAAAACAGTGTTATCTGCTTTATCGCTTTATTTGTGGGTGATTTATAATATATTGAAGTGATTGCTTATTAATCAGGTTTTTATTAGTAGTGTTGTAGGAGCACATTATTTAGCACATGTAGGTAGTTAGCTAGACATGTGCATGAATATAGATTAAGGAGAAAGAATGCGTTGGAGTTGTTGTCCTCTTCTAACCAAGTTTCTAAGCAGATCATGTCATGTGGGGAAAAGCCAGCAAATTATTATCCACAGTTTTCTCTATGATCAATGTTCTGTCCTCGCATCACACATAAATGGAGTTTGGATAATATCTTTATCCACCTTATTTTGCATGGATTGGTCAGTTTTCTGGAAAAAAAAAAAACATCTTTTATCTGTAGTCTAATTAATCTGTCTAGTAACAGAACATTCTACTGTCAGCTTGGACGGTGTGTTAGTGCAGCCGGCTGTGTGTTAAGTTTAAACACTCCCAACGACTGAAAAGCAGTTTCACTTGTCCGGCTAAATATTTTTTAAATCTACGTATCACACGTCATCTTCAAGTGCGAGTGAACTGAGTGAAAGCTAACCCTGCTGGAGTGTCCTACTGTAATTCTTGTACGCTTGAACAATTCCTTTCTCTTTGTTTGCACCAGTGGGTTTAGATCTGCTGAGTGATGTAGCAGGAGTCTCTGAATAGCAATGAAGAAACATTCACTGATGAGTGAACTTGTTTTTTTCGGTTTTGTATAACCCTTATTGTCGATATCGTACAAAAAGGTGACTTTAAGGTGATTCCAAGTTGACTTTAGGCAGTGCTACTGTACATGTATCATAAATAATCACTATTTATATGCGTTTGTCCAATAACACGGCTCTGAGGTAGACCGTTTCTACTATAGATATTATTATCAGATCTGTGCATAGCCATTAGCAATAAAGAGAAGGCATGTGTCATACACACACACACGCTTCCATTTTCCTTCCGACAGTGACAAGGCAGGATTAGAATCATCTATGTCATGGATCGTTTTGTGCTATTTCTGTTATTTCTATCATAGGAGATAAAAAATGAGTCTACAGCAGAATCATTTTTGGTTGTTTTGTTTCGCGTTGCAGACTGCAGGAAGTGTGCCAAGTAATGTGAGTCAGGGAGAAGGAGCAGCGATCATTATTTCCATTGTTATTGCCTCACTGTTCTCCTCCAGCAAAGCCTGCTTGGCCTCTAGAGTTTCCATGAACACAGTTTTGTGTGGGGAAGACATGAGCTGGAGTGTGTCAGAGAGTGGAAAAGGGAGAGAGGAGGTGTGTGTGAGGGGTTGTAGGGGTAACCCTATATCCACAATAAGAGCTGTGTTAGAAGAAAGGAACTGGTGCAAACACAACTCTGAATCCTAAATGTGTCAAAGGGCTTGGACAGATTTTAGCGGTGCATCATTTAGCTATGCTGTTGTTTGTATGTGTGTGTGTGTTTTGAGCATAACTGGGCATGCTGGAGACTGGGGGAGGGTTTCATTCTTTCTGGTTCAGCTTTGCACAGGATGAGCGAGTTATGAGCCAAGTACTACATCATAGTGACACGAACAGGAGAGAAGAGATCTGCACAAACATGTACAGCTGAAAGTTCTCTCACACACCCACACATCAACTTCTTGCCTTTAATGTTTTGATCTCTAAGCTTGATCATGCTATTGTTTGTTCTAATTGTATAACTAGGAGAACGGTATAAATGTTTCACCCTGTGAATATTTTCAAAGGCTCTTTAGAGGCAGTTTCTAGAAGGCTTTCCATTAGCTGTGAAATTAGTTTCTAAAAATAAAGCTTTGTTTTGTCATGGTTGGGAGTCCAAAGAGGAAAACTGGCCATGTTCCCTGAGATGGAGGGATGGCTTTACTCTTACGGTGTCAATTAGAATGATTAGCCAATCAAAGTCATCTGTGGATGTGGAAGAGGGCAGATATCACTTTTCCCGGTGTGTTTAGTTGTGCTGGAGGCACGTGTTAGTCTTCATCCTCATTGTTGCTAGCTGTCATGTAATAGGAGATAGCTGGCTAGTGGCATCCAGTGGGGGGTGGTAGCTTAGTGTTTAAGGTGTTGGACTACCATTCAGAAGGTTTGTGAGTTTAAATCCAAGGTCCACCAAGCTGCCACTGCTGGGCCCCTGAGCAAGGCCCTTAACCCTCAATTGCTCAGTTGTATAAAATGAGATTAAATGTAAGTCGCTCCGGATAAGGGTTTCTGCCAAATGCCAGAAATGTAAATACTAGGGCTGGGCAACAATTAATATTTTTAATCGCGATTAATCGCATGATTGTCATGAGTTAACACACGTTAACTCTTCTCTCTCTCTCTCTCTCTCTCTCTCTCTCTCTCTGCCAGTTATATTCCTTTTCCGCTTCCTTTCGGCCCCGCGGTAGTCTTACGCTTATCCCAAATGCTCTCATTGGTTCTGACGCATCATAACGCTTCTCCCAAGCCAATACGTAAACATCCCGCCCCTCCCGTCACCCATGGTTTGTCGGTGTATCTATTCAGAGCCGCTGAGCAACAGACTTTAAAAATTATTTACAAAATATTAAAAACTGCGTTAACACGTGATAAAATAATTGTCGGCATTAATTAATTCATGAGTTAACACGATAATAACACGTTAACTTGCCCAGCCCTAGTAAATACAGTTATATAAAGATCTTAAGAACTGTGGCTTAAGAATTCATCCCTCTTGGACATTTACACATGTTAAGGGTTTAAAGGGTTTAATGTTTTAAGGGTTTAAAACATTATCATGTGAATTCTCAAGTCATGACAAGTAGCTTTTATTGTAATTTCCACCACATATAGCTGACCCAGTACACAGCGAGATGAGACCACGATTCTCCAGAACCATGGCATTTCAGTTTAAAGGTCTAACAGTACAGAACTGTATAAAATTTCAAAGGCGGGCACAAAATTGTGCCTGTATCACCAGCCCCTAGTTTTTATATATACTTTCAGCACTGTATTTTTGTTCCCTCACAGTTTACTCAAAAATCCACCTGTTTGCTCCTTCATGCTGAATGAAAATGCCATCTGTTTCCTTCTCTTTCCTCTCCAGAAGTGAGTGAGGCCACTAACACACTGGGTCCTGGCACCATGGGCCTGAGCACACGCTACAGTCCCCAGTTCACTCTGCAACATGTTCCTGACTACCGGCAGAACGTCTACATCCCGGGCAGCACTGCTACACTCAGTGCAAACCCCCAGCAACCCCAGCAGCCCCAGCAACCTCCTCAGGCTCTTCCTGCTCCACAGGTCACCAGCGCCCAGGTCGAGCCTCCCAAAGCTCAGACACCTGCAAGCAAGAAGAAGATCACCAAGAAGGAGAAGAAATAAAGAGAGAAAGAGAGAGTGCTAGTTAGGATGAGTTTTTGCTTTTGGTGTCGGGTTAGATAAATTAGAGGGAGAGAGAGGTGTTTTGTGCACTTGCTGTTTCAGAAGAATGAGATGAATGAGAAATCAGTGTGCAGCTCCAGCTTTTCTTTTTTTTTTTTTCTTTTTTCTTTTCCTTCATGATATTCTCTTGATTTTTCATCCTTTTCAATCCTTCCACTGACTTCTATGTAATATAAGTACCTGTGGCTGGATTAGTGTGTTATGTACAATAGTTTCACATTTGGGATTAAGTTTTCTTTGGAGTTTTTATCAGTCTGAATGTTCCGGGGGTTGGGAGAGTGAACTCAGATGCTGGTTAATATTTTTTTAAGCTTTTAAAAGAAACAGAACATTTACATATATCTAGACATTACAGTATATAAGAGTAGAGGGAGAAGGGAACCTGTGGCAGGTATCTAAATGACAAAGTGCTTGGATTCATATTAGAGACATTTCTCTCATCGAGCTGCGTTTGCCGGCCTTATTGAGAAGGAAGATGTTACAGGTTTTGTAAAATATTTCATGTTTTGATTTTGATGCTGTGCTTTGGTTACCGCTATTGGACTTGATTACGGATAAGGTTTAGATTTTGGGAGTTTTGCTGGAATAACACAGGTAACACATTTTTGCATGATGCTGAACATCGTATAAAATGCTAAGCTGAAATATGCATTGCATGCCAGATTTCTTTTTAAAAAAATATTCCCCGAAATGAGAGATTTAATTGTATACCTTTGTAAGTCTTGAGGTCTCTTTTCAGCACACTCCACCTTTAGATAAAGTTCTAGAGACACAATATGAATCAAAGGCTGTGAGAGAAATTTTGAAGCCCCTTAACCCACAAACCATCGCTCTGCATTGTCCACACCTCTGCAAATTTCTTAGCTTGAATGTGGAATTATTTTTGTTTTGGCAGCGTAATGCATGAAAAAGATGCTTATAGTGAAAAAAAAAATCAGTGAGTAGATGCTGTACATAATAATAAAATTGTTCCAAATAAGTAATCAGCACTGACCAGTCACAGGTTTATCACTTGCGAATGGGCATGATATGTCCATGAATAGCTCTAATAACCAACATGTGATTATATTTTTCAGCTTTTCATTACTTTTATTTTTTTATTTCAACACTCATTCCTCATCTGTTGTAAATAAATAACACTCAATCCAGAGAAGTCCATGAAACACAATCGATAAGAAATTCTTTTTCTTTTTCTTTTATTTGAGCCTGAACCACAGGCTTACCACTGGAATGTGTTACATAGTGTTGTTTTTTTAGTAAAATGAAAAAAAAAAATCTATAAAATAAACAAATATAAACAAACAAACGAATATATAAATAAGGAAACCGATCGTGAAAATTGTTGCCGTTGCAGAAGTAGTACTTTAGCACAAGCAGGCCGACTAACTCAACTGTAAATAAAGAGATTAACTTTTAAATAGGTGAAACACTTGTAGTCTAGAAACCTGTGACGTTTGTGCATATATTTTTGTGTTTTCCTCTCCATCTCTTCCTCTCTGCTCACCCTTAAATGAATAGACACAGTTAATAACAAAACTCTTCCTATAAAGTTCTATCAGTTCTCTCTTCTGTTGGGATTTCTATTGTGCATATGTGCAAGAATGCTTCTTAATGTCTATATGAAGAAACAAATATAAATATTATCTGTGTGTGTATGTCTGCCAGTGGCATAATGCTCTGTACCCAGTTTAACATCGTCCTTATAAAAACACTAATACTCCCACCTGCTCCTCAGTGTTACACTTATTTTATATGCTAATATTTATATTGCTGTTTTATTTCTTGAACACTGACATTTCAAATAAAAGGTTCTGAAAATATTCATTTTTGCTGACTGACGATGATTGCTGTAGTGCTAATGTGTTTTTTTTTGTAATGCTACCGTAAGAAATGTAAAATTAACAGCTTCTCCATTTTCTATTGACCGAAGACACTGCATGTTTCTATAAGAAACAATTTTATCTTTTACAATTCAATTCAATTCAGTTGATTTGTATAGCGCTTACAGTGCACATTGTCTCAAAGCAGCTTTACAGAAGTATAGAAACAGAGAAGGGAAAAATATATATATAAAGTTTAAATTAAAGTTACTATTTTATCCCTAATGAGCAAGCCTGTGGCGACGGTGGTGAGGAAAAACTCCCTGAGCTGATGTGAGGAAGAAACCTTGAGAGGAACCAGGCTCAGAAGGGAACCTCATCCTCATTTTACACCCAAAATGATATCCTTTAGTGAATTTTCAATCCCACTAGGCAATATAGCTTTAAAATAAATAAATATATTCTGATAATATATAAGGAATATACATTCAAAAATGACAGCATGACTGAATAAAACCAGAGAAAATGATTTTTAAGAAGGATCATAGCATGAATGTTATAAATCTGCTAAACTGTAGATGTTAGCACCACTATAAAACATTTTTATAAACATTTTTTGAGCAATTTCTAAACAAAAATGAATGTCTTCCAGCTCAAAAGTTATGTATATTTTATGAGTACTTTATGTATTCAAGGAAATCGACACAGCATTTTGTACGCCTCTGACAAACGATGAACGTTCGCTGTGGAATACAAACACAAGAATAGTTTACTCCTGGTATGAGACACCATTTCTAACCACAAACGAAACCCCACAAGCTAACTGTGCTAGCCTACATGCTGTATCTGTTCTATTTCCTGCTGCTGGTCTGAAAGCATGCAGAAGCTGCTGTGCTATTCAGGCTAACTTTTCCAGGCAGATATTTATGCATGCTCAGCAGCCCTCAAAGCAGAGGGCGGGAGTAGCTCCCTAACACAGTGTCCCCTTTCAGGCCCTTTTTAACTTGTTTTTGATTCATTCTTCTTCTCTGAAAGGCTCTGGCCTAGCTTCTTCAGCCAGAATGTCAGCGTGTTTTCTCAGCTGTGAGCTTAGAATACAGATGAAGCTTCACCAGTTTTGGGGAACACGTATTTTTTTGCTGTATTTTCCTCCCAGAAGCATAGCAACAAGGCTGCTAGAACAAAACAACTTATCAGAACTCTAAGCTCTGTCTGTAAGCCTCGTTTATAGATACTTCGTATAGACAACTGGACAGTTGTTGCGTCTGAGGGGGAAAGAAATACTTGCTTAATGTGTCTTTTCATTTCTAGAGATACACCACAGCTGCTGTAACCATGGCAAATGCAGCTGTCTGAAAGAACACCTCAACAAGTGCACGAAAATAAAGAGCATGGAAAGATTGCTAAGAGTTAAAAGAGTAAAAAAAAAATTTTAAAAGTCAGTCATAATCTAATAATCAGTGCCAAGGAATGTTATCTGCACAGGAAAGCACAGAATTCTCTCCTTCCTGAACTGAAAACTGGATCCTCACTTCTACTCAAAAAAAAAAAAAAAAAGCTTTTCTGAATAGAGCATGATAACCGAGACAAATCCACAGACCCACTAAGCTGAGCTTGATCTTCAGGAGTCTAGGATGACTAAAAGGTTATGGAACTGCAGGATTTAATACAAATACTATTTTTAAAAAAACAGTTCAGAGATTTATTAAAGTAGCAGCTCATTTCAACCAAGTGACACTATCATTAGTATTAGATTGAAATGTTAAGAGAAAGGGAGAGGAGGGAGCGATAGCGTGAGAGAGAGTTAGAGCGAGAGAGAGAGAGAGAGAGAGAGAGAGAGAATCTGCATGTGAAAGTGTGTTAGTCATGCAGACTTAAGAGACAGCCACGTTCACACTTCAGCTCCAAGTTGACAGGTGTTGTACATCTCCCACAGATGGGACATTCTGAGGTGCTAAGATCACTTTAAATAGTTATGTTTAGCCTCTACTTTTCCTGAATCCTAAAGCAAACTTCTTAAAATATTACAAAATTACAAAATATTACTTTATAATAAATATCTCACATGTAGAATTACCAATATTGGCTGATGAACTTCAAATTACAACAGCAGTAGCTCCTTTAGTCAACTGCAATTTTCAGAAAATTAATAGAATAATTGGTATTTTAATAAAATAATTAAAATTGGGCTATTCATATGATGCAAAGACTGAGTCTAGTATGCAAAGGTAATATATCTATATTATATATTAATTTTTACACCCTGGGAATGGACACTCCTCGCAAAATCTTCTATTTCAAATATTTACAGCTATGTTTACAATAAAATAAAATAAAACTAGAAAAAACAACGTGGTTAGATTTTGGTGAATTTTGTGAAATGGTTTATATTTAATGTTATTTTTTGGATGATTGAACACAGCAAGGATATGTGGATTTGTTTTTAAAACAAACTGTTATTATAGGGGTTTTTTTCTGTATATTTGGCGTATTTGAACCAAACTCACAACGTGGTGGTCATATTTAAGTAAGTGCCACCCTTTGTGGTCTTTCCTGCTACATAGGACTCACCCAAACCTCAGCTGCTCCTAACAAACACAGTCTCTGGACTCATAACAAGAAAATGTTCATCATCTATCTTTAGAAAAGCATGTTGGATGCAGTGACGTGTGCAAGTCGTGAGCAGGTTTGTCACAGTCCATGAGAAGGTTCACACATTTTAATGAAATCCAGACACTCACAGTGATGGCATTTCCCACTCATTGCACCTCAAGAGTTCAGAGCAAAATGTATAACAAGAACAACGTGTGAAATCTGCTAAGCGTTAAAGACATTCCAGAAACAGTTCTCCACTTTCTCAACCCTTTCACTGAGCTTTTATTACTGTGTAGATCAGAGAGCTGATTGATTTTCTTACTATCCACATTATCTCCATACATGCAAGGAGAGGAATAATGATGTGGATGGGAGATCATGTGCTTCAGAATATATATAAGTATTATTCTATTAAAGTGACACACAGAGCAACAGTGAAGAAGTATAACTAAAAGGCGAATATCACCATGGCAAAGAGAAAAACAAGCAACAAACTACACACGATTCTACTTCCACTACTTCTAACGTGTACTCTCCCAGAAGCACACGATATTTGTCTCACTACTAAGACGCAGTATAAGCAAACTCTGTTCCAACCATAAACACTGCCAGGGGCTTGTGGTTTTATATAGAAATACCTGTAAAACCACGGGACGGACATTAAATCTGAAGAGTTCTTTGGTCTTTTATCTCCACTGTGAAGCTGGTAAAGACACCATGTTATATGATGATACAGACAGACACTTTAATAACAGCAGTATTTATAAATGTGCACTGTGCACATGCTAGACTACAGAGAGCACAAGACCTCAGCATTGCATGAACAAGTAAACTTATAGTAGGAAAGCTATATGCTACTCCCATATCACCCCTCGATTTGGTCAACATTTCTGTTGGTCAAATGTTCTGCATGGATGAGTGGGATTGGACAAATATTCTGTAAAAATGGCTAAGATTGGTAGAACTTTCAGTAAAAAAAAAAATGGGTAGGATTGGTTAAGATTTCTGTGAGAGTAGGCCAGGTCAAACATTCTGCAGGAATAAGTGGGATGGTCAAAATTTCTGCAGAAGTGTGTGGGAATGTTTAAAGCACCCTTTAATTTCTGCAGGAGGGGGGGGGGGATTAGTCAGACCTAATGTGGCATTGGGTGGGATTGGTTAAATCTGCTGTGGGAATAGGTGGGATTGGTCAACATTTCTGCAGGAAATGGGGATTGGTTAAATCTGCCGTGGGAATAGGTGGGATTGGTCAACATTTCTGCAGGAAATGGGGATTGGTTAAATCTGCCGTGGGAATAGGTGGGATTGGTCAACATTTCTGCAGGAAATGGGGATTGGTTAAATCTGCCGTGGGAATAGGTGGGATTGGTCAACATTTCTGCAGGAAATGGGGATTGGTTAAATCTGTTGTGGGAATAGGTGGGATTGGTCAACATTTCTGCAGGAAATGGGGATTGGTTAAATCTGCCGTGGGAATAGGTGGGATTGGTCAACATTTCTGCAGGAAATGGGGATTGGTTAAATCTGCCGTGGGAATAGGTGGGATTGGTCAACATTTCTGCAGGAAATGGGGATTGGTTAAATCTGCCGTGGGAATAGGTGGGATTGGTCAACATTTCTGCAGGAAATGGGGATTGGTTAAATCTGTTGTGGGAATAGGTGGGATTGGTCAACATTTCTGCAGGAAATGGGGATTGGTTAAATCTGCTGTGGGAATAGGTGGGATTGGTCAAAATTTCTGCAGGAAATGGGGATTGGTTAAATCTGCCGTGGGAATAGGTGGGATTGGTCAACATTTCTGCAGGAAATGGGGATTGGTTAAATCTGCTGTGGGAATAGGTGGGATTGGTCAACATTTCTGCAGGAAATGGGGATTGGTTAAATCTGCCGTGGGAATAGGTGGGATTGGTCAACATTTCTGCAGGAAATGGGGATTGGTTAAATCTGCCGTGGGAATAGGTGGGATTGGTCAACATTTCTGCAGGAAATGGGGATTGGTTAAATCTGTTGTGGGAATAGGTGGGATTGGTCAACATTTCTGCAGGAAATGGGGATTGGTTAAATCTGCTGTGGGAATAGATGGGATTGGTCAAAATTTCTCCAAGAAAGGGGGATTGGTTAAATCTGATGTGGGAATAGATGGAATTTGTTAAAATTTCTGCAGGATAAGGGTGCTGGTCAAACCTTCTGCAGCAATGTGTGGGACTGGTCAAATCTTTTGTAGGAATAGTTGGGATTGGTCAAATCTGGAAGAATTCTGGGAAATCATCTGGGTGATTGTGTAGGACTGGTCAAGCTTACAGCAGAAGTGGACAGGAGACAAACCTGCAGGTATGGGTAGGATTCTTTAAAGAGCAATAGGCAGATTTATTTAAAAAGAGTATCAGGCACAACTCTACCTCAAAGTTAAGGAAACTAAGTTTTCTGAAGTAATTCTACTTTTTTGTTTTTAATAGGTCTGCTGCTAGGTTTTCTTAAAGGAACAAACAGAAGAACGCTCAAGTGTTTTCGATTTTTTTTTTCCTTTTCTAAAAGTATGTCTACTACCCATCACATACCCATTTTTCAGAGCAGAGTACCTGGACAACAGCTGTTGTAACTGTACATCTAGGTTAGCTAAATTAACTGGGGCTGAGAAAGAGGAGGAAAGTGGGTGGTCTGCAAAATGGGAGTGAAAGAAGAAGTGAAAAGGGAATGAAAGCTAGCTGTGTGTCCCATTTCATGCTTTCTCTTCTATGACACTCCAGTAAGCCGAGGGGCTGCAAGCACTATTTCACCCTCGAATACCTCTCTTTCTCTCTCACACACACACTTAAAGTGAATGTAACTAATTAATGCTACAATTCAGCCACTGCTCCCCCCTTATCACGCTCATCTTTTTTTTTTAAAGGTACATTGAGGCTTTTCAGGATCAACACTCTTTTAGATGGAGTAGGAAGGAAGAATGACAAGAGAAAACTGGACAAGAGATGAAGAGATGGACAGACCATGCAAAACAGCACAGCACAATACAAATTGTATGAATAGCTACACAGCCCTCTGTAGATGAAACAAATGGCATAGTTATGAAAAAAGCTGAAGCAACTTATATTTATTTCTAGCAGTACTGGTGGGGAAATGTGGCAAAATAGACCCTATGCCATAACATCTGTAAGGAAATTAGTATAGTCCATGAAATGACCATGTCCTTTAAAGTGCAGGTGCTAATAATGATAGCGAGATAGCAATCTAATTGGCTTCTCAGTTATTCTCACTATCTTTTGTAGAGCCTTGCAGTCTGCGATGGTGTAATTCCCATGCCACACCATGACGCAGCTGTTCAGGATATTCTTTATGATCCCTCTGTCGAGTGAGAGTGTGATGAGAATAGGAGGAGGGGTGCTCTATGCTGATGGTAAAAAAAAAAAAATGGAAACATTTTTGGGAGTTTTCGGTTGCACTGGGGCAAACTTTATTTTTATCTCCATTAACTCTGTGACAGTTTATAAGCTGCTTCACTGCCTCTTGTCTGTATGCTGATTTAACATAGTTGTTCATGATATATTCTGAGACCTGCTTGACAGCAGAAATCCGCAGCATAAAAGGCAGTGGAGGAATGCCGGTGGTCAGTGCAATGTTCCCGGAGGTGGCGTTGCCAAGCAGGAAGTCCAGGATCCAGTTACAGAGGAAGGTGTTCAAGTCCAGCAGACTCAGTTTCCTTTGCATAAGATTGTGATGTAATCTCTTACTCGTCTAAATCTCCTTACTACTCACACTCCAACCCCCTCATTCACTGCAGCCTGAGCGGAAGTGAGTCAGATAACACAATGAACAACAGAACACTGAAGCGGTTTCATGAAGAGTTTCCTCACTGGAATAGAGGAGGGCTGAATCAAATATCTCATCATTGAATTATCCGCAAAGCATGAGAGGCAGCATGGAGCTTATTAACCATTTACAGAGTCTCTTAAATGTACTTCAACGGTCCGTAATGTCCTACTACTGTCAGTTCCTATAACACTTATGACCCAATATATTATTCACCCACATGCTCAGTGCTAGAGGTTAGGTCAATAAACTACTGACCCCACTGATCAGCCTCTGTCCTTTTTGTCTGCCTCCATGTCCCCATTGCCCTGAGCCATCCACTCAGTCACATGCCTCTACAGACAGGCACCCTGAAGGACACATGCAGACATAAACCTTTCTTCGGCTGACCTACTAGTGCTCTCAGAAATCCAGACAGACCAAGACTTACACACATGCAGACCCTCCTGGAATTATTAATGGACGCTGCACACATACTATACACTGAGCCAGTGTCTCAAATCTTAGCCAAGGTGCTATTTCTGAGCAATATTATCATCGCCAAGCACAGAACAACTACCAGATTTATGTTTATTTATTCGGCTGGTGCTTTTATCCAAAGCAAGTTTCACTTAAGACAATTGAGACTGACAGATTCCTTGTTTTCTTTCTTTTTTTCCCAGATGACTCTACACACAGTCAGTATTTTTCTCCTGTTTTTGACTGTGGCTGGGTCTCATTGTCCCATATGCATGATTCATGTTGGTTCACACAGTTGACACATAGCCTGAGGCTCAACACAAGACACTCTTCACAGTACATGCGGTCATTTCAACTTATTTTATGCATCCACGCAGTAATAGGCTTTGGGCTGATCAGCATTACCATCATCATACCACAATAAAAACGGACTATAGAAATATCCAAACTGAAAAATGAGCTTTGTAGAATGAAGAACTTTCATCTTATTTATGACAAAAAGCCAATCTCACCCATTTTCCCCCCCATCAAGGAAAATAGGCAGGCTATTATTCAAAATCTTGTCACTACATGTCTGTTCCCTGTAAGATCCACAACCTTCAGCATGCTGATTTATTCATTCTCAACCCAACTTGCTGACTCAACACATCCTACCTGACAACAAACTAACCACAGGAACTGAGTTAAATAGGGTGTAGCGTGTGTAATAAAAGAAACAAAAAAAACAACAACCTTATATTGTTTGCAATACTGGTATTCTAGCTTTGGATGTAAGGAAGTGTTTCAATGTTTTCATCTGTAGTGTGTGATTAACAGACAAAAACTGGAACTGCACTGAAAACCTACTCACAATGGAGGTCTAAGGGTGATTGTTGAATTCCATCAATGATTGTCGCACTGTTTCAATTACGTTCTTAACATGAGAAAGACATCAAAGAATGTCTTACCAAAGCAGTCCTTATGGAGGATTTATCTATCTTTCCAACAGTGCATTTCCTGAAGGCTTTGTGGTATCCATGTACAATGCCCTTTAGAGTCTCACACTGGCTTTCTCTTCTTTGTATAATACAGGAAAAGGTGCCAAAATTGCCTCAATGGTAATCATTCATGTACTACAGGTGTTTACTGTTTGACACATAAATGGAAACCTTATACTGATCAGGCAAAACATTTTGACCACCTGCTTAATACTGTGTTGGTTCCTCTTTTTGCTGCCAAAACAGCCCTGACCCATCGAGGCATGGACTCCACTAGATCCCTGTTGGTGTGCTGGTTAGCAGCAGATCCTTTATGTCCTGTTAGTCAGTCCTTAAAGGATACTTTTAGTAGATAGTGACCACTGCAGACCGGGAACACACTACAAGAGCTGCAATTTTGGAAATGCTCTAATCCAGTCGTCACAATTTGGTCCTGGTCAATCTCACTCAAATCCTTATGCTTGTCCATTTTTCCTGCTTCCAACACATCAACTTTGAGAACTAAATGTTGACTTGCTGCCTAATATATCCCACCCACTAACAGGTGCCATGATGAGGAGATAATCAGTGTTATTCACTTCACCTGTTAGTGCTCATAATGTTATGCCTGATCGGTGTATATCTTTAATTTCATCTTATTCTCTAATTAAATGTTTATGGAGACATACAAAGAAAAATAAAGCCTAGAAGTAAGTACAAGAGGTCAGTGGTGCCTTGAATGAGTATACAAAGGTAGTTCAATTTGCTAGCTTTGCTAACCTGCCAACATATCTTGCACAAAGGTAAGCAAATTATATACATTATTATTAAATGATGCGGTAATACACATTAATGCATTATTTAATTGCTCTTTAACTAGTTTGCTATAGAAGCTATACACAGATTAGGCATAACATTATGAGCACTGACTCAGTGAAGCAGGAAATATGGGCAAGCGTAAGGATTTGAGCGAGTCTAACAAGGCACAAATTGTGATGGCTAGACGACTGGATCAGAGCATCTCCAAAACTGCAGCTCTTGTGGGGTCTGCAGTGGTCAGTCGCAAAAGAGGTCCAAGGAAGGAACGGTGGTGAAGTGGCGACAGGGTTATGGGTGGCCAAGGCACATTGATGCACGTGGGGAGTGAAGGCTGGCCCGTGTGATCCGGTCCAACAGATGAGCTACTGTTGCTCAAATTGCTGAAGAAGTTAATGCTGGTTCTGACAGAAAGGTGTCAGAATACACAGTGCAGGATGGGCCAGGGTTGTTTTGACAGCAAAAGGGGGACCATCACAATATTAGGCAGGTGGTCAATGTTATGCCTGGGCAGTGTACATTTTGGCTATTATTTAATTCAATTTTTATTTGTACAGTGTTTCTAACCATGGACATAATCTCAAAGTAGCATTATAGAAATTTATAAATTCAGGATACAAACTTTAAAATGATCCCTAATAAGCAAGTCAGAGGCAGCACTGGTAAGGAAAAACTCCCTGAAATGACATGAGGATGAAATTTTGAGAAGAAAAAAAGGTGCCAGTGGTGTATGTGAGAGAAGTAATCTCATGCCATAATGTTTCATGGGAAATTGAAAAAAACACTGACTAGTGCACAGCCTCAAGCAACAACTGTAGACAAATGATGGAGACGAACAATACTAGTGACTTGTTGCCTGCTGGTGTGAAAGTATTCCTACAAATAAGGATATTTATTTAAAGGAATACTTTAGGTCTTGTTGGATTAATGCATATAAGACTCAACCTGGGGATAAGAACAATACTGAATTACTGAGATGTGTGTCAACATTCACTATAGACACTCTAGAATGCCTACAGGCGCGCACACACTTTCTGGCAGGTATATTACATGTGGCAGCAGACTGACATTGGGGATTACAGCAAATTAAGCACTGAAGCAGTTTTGCAACAGAAACATGACACGGAATTAGACAAAAGGACAAAAGGCATTTTTACACACCGCAATGAATTAGACAGGATGACAAAGCTTTTTTTTTTTCACACCAAAGAAGGGGACTGATGAACAGACAGCTTCACGTTACAGAGCCTGCGGCTAAAAGGCTTGAGAGCCAGAATATAGAAAAAATCTGCCACAATATGCAGTTCATTTTTCCTGTCATACTACTTAGAATAAAAATATTACAGGTGTGCTACAAATACTCACCGTTTTCATAAAGAAACTGACCGATTTGTGAATTATATTGTCTCCTTTAGCTCCTTTTAAGAAGATGCAACACAGAACACTGTAAAATAGTATGTATAGGATACCAGTTTATTATATACTATAGCATTGCCTCCCATTCTCTCTTACACTGTTTCTCTTTGCCTTCCTCTCTACATTGACATGAACAGTATTTCTCTTGAGTCAGACATGTCAGTGTTTCGAAGGAGAAATTCCAGGGAAAAGGTGGACTCAAGCTGGGAAAAGCCACCACCACATTCATGAGGCTACTTTATTTTCAAGCTCCAGCAACTAAGAAGAAAGGAGAGAACGAGAGGGAGGGAAACACAAAGGTACTTTATTTCGAAAGCATGGATAAAGGGAGACTTTCACCATTCGAAAAGAAGCTTCAGATTAATCAAGGTCAACAATCTGGATTTTTAAAAAAATATTTATATAGACACCAAACTAATTTAAATGAGAAAATAGATGGGAAAAAGTCAGTCCTGGACATTTTTTTTTTAATCCTTCTGAAATATTCTCCGCAACTCACCCGGATACCTGGAAACCATTTGGACACAAAGCCAGCCAATCAGCCTGCATGGGAATTAGAGCCCTGGCTTCTGATTGGTCATGTGTGTCCCCTAAGCTCATTATTATATCAGCGTGACCTCCACTGTGTCATCTGCCTACGATTAGGCCAATTATGTGCCAGCACTCTTCAACACAAACAACCTTTTAATGGAGGAGAGAGAGAGAGAGAGAGAGAGAGAGAATGAGAATATATTACTGACAACTAGAGAAGAAGAGAAAGTACAGAGAAGGCTTGAGTTGTAGAGATGGGAAAATTTAATAATGATCACAAAACCACTGAGCTTGAAAAAGAAGGATAAAAACGTGTCACAGCATTAATCCATATGCAAAACATTCAAGTTCAAGTGTGTATTTGAATAACATGCAAATATCTGTGCAATGTCCAGGTTCACAAACATTCACGCAGCACACACACAGACACAGTGGGGACCTTCCTCCGACATACGTTTCATGTATTGACAACTAAATATAACCAAATTAACCTTTAGTAAATATTTAAAATATTTTGACTCTCTTACATTTTCAGAATGAAAAGCCAAACAAAAACTTTTAAGCCAAACGTCCCCATAAGGTCAAAGGCATCAGATATTCCTCTCCATGCAGCACACAGACACACACAGCTGTTGTGGTTGTCTTGAATAAAGGAACTCACACAGACGCTTTCATCCTTTGCCTTTTCTATGGTAAATGAGCTACAGTAATTGTTTCATTATGACTGTCAATTGAGGTCATTTCCTTTTCTCTCTCCTCCTTCCTTTGTTCTTTAGATCCGGGCTCCTTATTTCCTTGTTTTTCCTCCAGTCATATGCTGTTTTACTATGTACCTGTTCACCCCCCTACTAGACCTCCAACAGTTTTAAAACTAATAAAACTTAACACACACTCCGATTACTATCAGCTACCATCTCCTTTATTATTGGATATCCACAAAGGGTCATCTATCCTATGTACACAATATTGCCAAAAGTTTTGGGACATCTGCCTTTACCTGCACATGAATGTAATATGGAGTTGCCTCGCCCTTTGCAGCTATAACAGCTTCAACTCCTCTGGGAAGGCTTTCCACAAGGTTTAATAGTGTGTTTATGGGAATTTTTGACCATTCCTCTAGAAGCACATTTGTGAGGTCAAGCACTGATGCTGGACGAGAAGGCCTGGCTCGCAGACTCCGTTCAAAGGTGTTCTATCGGGTTGAGGTCAGGACTCTGAAGTTCCTCCACACCAGACTCATCTATGTCTTTATGGACCTTGATTTGTGCACTGGTGCTCAATAGTGTTGGAACAGGAAGGGGTCATCCCCATACTGTTCCAACAAAGTTGGGAGCATGAAATTGTCCAAAATGTCTTGGTATGCTGAAGCATTAAGAGTTCCTTTCACTGGAACTAAAGGGCCAAGCCTAACCCCCTGAATTCAACGATTTGGAGGGGTGTCCCAAAACTTTTGGCAATATAGTGTACTTTATTTTTTATATACAGTGGTAATATAACAGCAGCAGCCTTGAATGAAGACTTTAGATTTCAAGGTCTGTATCAAAGTCGTGAGGCTTTTCTGTTCTGACTATGAAAACCAGGACACATGACATTTGATATTCACTCATTACCAACGCTGGTGCTAGAGCACAGGTTAATGTTCTCTCAGCTCTAACACACAGAAAGGCCCTATTAACTAGCTGACTAGTCAAATGATGCGTGTTGGAGCAGGAAGACACCAAACAAAATATGCACGTGGTTTGTCCTAGCCACCTCACCTTCTGAACTGAAGTATTTCAACAGCAGCCTGCATGTCAATGATCCTCTTTGCTACTGACCTTGACATGACAAGCACACACCCATGACTGTTTTGTGGTATATGTTTAGCACATGCTCTGGTCAGCCGGAAGAGTAGGTTGTTATTTGTAGTTCGATGACCAGCATTGGAATAGAGATGAGATTCCAATAATCAATGGTGCTATAGAAAGGAATATTTCATATCACAACATTTCTAGCATTTAAAGCATTATTAAAAAACCAAAGCAGATCTCTCACAGACATCACATGGATTTTCGATAATATTAATGTAAGTACATTTATACAGGACGTACAGTGAAAATAACAGTATAAGCTAAAGGAAAGAAGATTCAATGTCTAGTTCCACCATAGTTCCATAGTCTGAACTAAAATCAGAGCTGCTGTTATGGAAAAGAAATTAGCATCTTTAACCAATTACAATCAAGAATTCAACAGTGCTGTGGTAGAAAATTTCATATTGTGCAGTTCTAGATGGGGGGAAAAAAAAAATTCCCACACTTCCTGCACTTCCACAGAACCTTACCTGTCTCTCCAAAAACCACAGCGCCTAAGAGAGAGGAAGTGCTCTGGAACACTGGCAACCCAGAGTGGAAAAGTGAGAGAGAGAGAGAGAGAAATCTGAGAATGATAAATTTAGGAATGATTCACGTTGCTTGTCACTTCACAACTGCAGATGATCGTCCACTCTCTCCATGAAAGAATGTGATCATGTGGCCAGCTGTGATGCATCGTGTCACAATGTGTTGGAACAATTCTAGATGGAATAAAATCATGATGAGAGAGAGAGAGAGAGAGAGAGACAGAAAGAGAAACACCAGGCAGCAGCTGCCCTCTACAACATTATAATAAAGTAAGCTCAGGTTCAAAACAATTGCTATATTATTTTGAAGCAGTGCTGTGAAAAATGTAATCTAGATCACCAACACATTGCTGATGTACCGGTCAGGACCAAATACTGACCCATAAAAAGGTGATATCACAAAAAAAGCATTAGTGGAAAAAAAAAAAAAAAACGCTCAATTATTCCAAACTTTAAGATGTTTGATGGAATAAATGACTATAAGCTACAAACTTATAACCTTAACATCTTATATAGGGTCCTCACATTACCAGAGCTACACATACTGTCACACAAACACACACCAAGATGAGATACTACTAAAGGAATTTTTTAATGGCAAGGGTTGAACAAAATTGGAAGCATTCATTTATCTAAAGATAGTTCCATATACACACACATAACCAAGTGTATTTCTAATTACATTAATTTTAAAAATAAAACAATCAATAAAAATTTATATAGAAAATCTGTCCATAAAATGGAAAAAGACTATGCGTTGTATTTTTCCTCAATCCAGTGATGTAATGATGCTCACCAAATCAATCAGTTACCATAGTTGAATAGGAAAGTTCAGTAAATGCCACACGAGGCTTTATGATCACACATGCTATAGAGTCGTCCACGCAGTACCGACTGTCTCACGGAAGACTAGTTCTCAGGATAAAACTGAAAGCTAAGCTGCTCAGTAACAAGCATGGCATCAAAAGCAGATGCGCATTCGTATAACTGCAGCCGAACATACAGAATGCCTTGCAGTCAATAAGCACGTGTCCAGTGTTTTAAGACCTATCATGAGAATGTTACGGTACATTCAGGACGAAAATGTCTTTCAGAAACCCCGATAGACATCTTCCGTGTAATGTGCACATTGTCCCAGCAAACAGCATCATTGGTGATAATATGTTTAAAAGCAGTGAAGAAAGCAAGTAACATTCTGCTAATATTTGAAATAATTTAGAGCAAAAACGCAGAAACGAGAGAACAGTAACTCGAGTATTCTACTGATTCTGTTTTTTCCTGACATCTAATGACTTCCCTGTGTGCAGTGGAATGAAATGTTTGTTCATCTGGCACAGGCAAACTCAAAATCTGTCTTAAATCAAACATGGACAGGATAACAGGCGCAGACTGCAGTACTTCATGGGCAGCGATTAAGTGTGAGGGAAATGCAGTACATGCCTATTCACATCACTCAGACATACACAATACAGGACTGTTTATGAGATGTTTACGACAGTTTATCCAGTTTAGTAATTATACAGAGCAGTGTGTAAGTGTGCACACACACACACACACACACACACCCAGTTTCTATCATTGTGGTGAAATAATTAGAAACTACTCTAGATTTAGCTATGAGACGTGTAGCTAGAGCTTTGTAAAAGACATAGACAAAAACAACAGAACTGTTGGGGGGAAAGAAATAGTCTCACCTGGTACCTGAATTTCAATATAACACAAGCACACACGTGCACACACACACACACACACGCGCTCTCTTTCATGAACTCACAGAGAATATGCCTGTCTGTGTTTGGCTTCCACTCCACTTAAGGCACACTCTTATTCAACAGTTTGCTGGTATACACATTTCTAAGCTATCAGTTGGCACTTTTTTTTTGCTAATGTAATGGAAATTCACTTTATGCTTAACACTCTGTATACAGGACATTTTGCATAGTATTACACTTGGCTCCAGAAAGCAACAAACAACTGAATTTGTGTGTAAATATGAAGTACTGTTAAACAACTAAAAGTCAAAAGAAACTAAACTTAAGTGCAGTAATATCATGAAAGTTATCACCTGAAATGTGTCAATATTTAAACAGATCTTTTGGGTTGATCCGATTTTACCTTCAAGAAAAGTAAGATACAAAACAAAGTGATGAAAACAGGGCAGTGGATGAGTGCAGGTGTGATCGTAGAATTTTCTAACCTCCCATTAGGGGCTGGGCCGACAGAGCCCCACGTCTACAGTAAAATTGGCCAACAGTAAGCCATCAAGGCTTACATAGGGGTGTGTGTAAAAGACAGAGACCCCACCCTCACATTTGGCCCCCAAGCAATGTCCCCCCAAGCAAAGAGTCAGTACAGGAAGTTCCTAATTAGACCGTAGTGGGGCATCGTCCAAGAGATCCTCCAGAGAACCTGTGTCTTCCGCTGGTTCTGCCTTCTTGCTCTCACTGTCCTTTCGCATCTTTCTGGCTGGACTAGGCTTGGGGTCTTCCTGCAGCAGTTCTTTGGCAAGAATGTTTGTCACTGCATGGCCAGCTCCTCTTCGATTTCCTGAATGAAACAGACAGAAGAAATGATAAACCGTTAGCCAAAGCTTGTGCTCTTCCCGGTGAAATATCTGAGTAGCTATAGGACCATTACAGTTGGTAAAAACAAGCAGAATTTCGCAAATCTGTTTAGCTGCATTTATCATTTATAGACCTTCAGGAAACAAGCTGTTTAACCACTAAGAACCATGGTTATGAATTGAAATGTACAAATGAAGCACATCTACTTTAGACTTTGGTGTTTCAGCAGCATTCTAGGTCTTTCCAAATTTTAGGTATAACGTTGTGGTGGTAATAGGCTCATGCGGATTAATTCTTAGTTACTCAGAGACTGTGATTAAAGCTGTTAAGGAATGGTTAAATGTCGAACAGTGTACGCTCATTAAACAACTCCTAGGTTAAAACAAGGTCAAAGAACAGCATCCCATCAACATCCACACTTGTGCTGAAAACTAGCAGGTTCAATAAACACATGCAGATAGTAAAGTCTAGACACAAATATTAAACATACTTACATAGGACACTAGAAGGAATGAACATTTGTAAAGATATACTAAAAGTGTTTTTTTTTCTTTTGTGTATAGGAGTTCTTTGAAAATCAAAATGGCTGCAGGCGGAGCAGGAAGATAAAAGTACTGGTTTCATTAATGACGACTGCCTGTAGCCTGAAGCCTTACTTTCTCTCTGTGCACAATGTCAACAACTAGCTGCTCATACAGTGACCTAAAGTTCATCTCTCAATTACGTTAGTCCATGTGATATGCATGATGTATGGTGTTTAGTTAGTCCATGGAAAGCTCAGGTCAATACTGTGGTAGGATGGTTTAAAATTACTGGTCCTGTTTCATTATACAGAACAATTCCGGTGTTCTGTTTACTACAGCACTGCATTAATTACATGCAAGAGCAACACACACAGAAAAAAAAAAATAAAAATCTCTATGCAAAGTGAACCATAGATGAAAATCAATGGCTGGCAGGCATACACATATGTACACACCCAAACTGCCACTGATATCACTAAGCCACATGGTACACTGAACAAATAACACCTGCAATCAATACTGCACTGCATAAAACAACATGCTCTTAACACACACAGGTACACACACGTTACCGAGCAGGTGTCCAATATGAGCTGGGACAAAGACAGCACTGACTCTGTTGGAGAAGCAAAAAAGCAGTTACAGGATATGCAAGCGATAAAAGACAAATAAAGGGGACAAAAAAACCCAGAAGAAGGTTGAGAATATCAGAGTGGTGTTTCTTATGTGACGTGATGTTCTGTGTGATTAAGAATATGACCTTCTCAGAGAAGATATCCCCCTGCTGTCAGCTTTTCTCTGACACCTCCTGTAATGGATATAACTAACCTCAGCCCCGGAGGCACAGCACCCACACAATCAATAATGTTCATTGTATGTTTTGTTTTGTTATTTTACCTTTGCTTATATTACATTTGTTTTTGAGCTGTCTGCTCTAAAGGACCCCATTCATGAAGGTCATCATTATTTTTATCATTTAAATCATCAAAATGTATATGTTTTAGAAAAGCGATCAGTTGTTGATGATCTTTCGGCAGCTCCCTTATATGTGAAAGTTCGCCACAGTGGACCAACTGGTCTACACAACAACTTGGCACAGGTTTTACGCCGGATGCCCTTCCTGAGGCAACCCTTCCATTTTTTTTTTTATCCGGGCTTGGGACCGGCACTGCATCCAGTGGCTGGTGTTTGGGCATTGGCTGGGAATCGAACCTGGGCCTTCTGCATGGTACCACTAAGCCTCCAATGCCTTGTTTTAGAAAAGCGATCAGTAAATGACTATAAAACTAGAAATGAGAATGAGAAGCAGATTCATTGTATAATTAACAGTCAGGTCTCTCTGCTTGCCTGTCTTTTTCCTCTTCTCTTGTCTCTCTCACTTGTCTGTTGGAACATATTAATGCTCCAGAAATCTAAAAGCACTACTCACCCCCAAAAATAACAGAAAACCTGACAGTTGGCTAAACTTATTTTCCACTGCTCACCATCATGGCACAACACAGCTTGAATAAATGTTGACTTTTAGTGAGATACTGCTGAAGAAATATAAGCATTAAAGATATCAATAATTGATATGAGAAAAAGTTAATTTAAACATTTAATTTAAAACAAACCAAAAACAAACAAAAGAAATGCTGCCGTTTCTAGTTTGGCAACTACAGCCCAGATTCCCTCATCCAGAGGAAATGGTTATTTCTGTGTGTAGAACGTGCAGCTTCGCTAGGATGAGGGCTGTGCTGCATAGGACACACTTGAAATCTCTGTTGTGTATATAAGTCTGTCACACGTTGCATGGTTTCGTAACTGTTTACTCTGATAATCTATAAACACATTTTGTATAACCTATGTTCAACCTTTTAACTTTCAACCAAGTGTGTACTAAACAAACACAACACGTGTGCAGTGATCACGGCTATGAACTGCTCCTGTCAAAAACTGCATTCTCTTACTTGGTCAGACTGGATGGAAGTGTGTCATATAGACAAAATGTGAAAACACTCCCTAAGAAGACAGTACTCCAAAGTGGAACCAATAATTATTCAATTCAACTTTAAACTTCTCTTGAAGAACCGCTTTTCCGAAAGATCGTAGTATTTTTAATCCTTAAGTTTCCCCTAAAAAGATTTCATTCAGAAGCATTGAGCAGCTCAGACCATCTGGGTTTAAGTGAAGCTTCCTGGTTGAAGCTTTTCCTAAAGCTTATTGAGAAAAAGCCTACAATATTCCCAGCTTAATACTGTTAAGAATTTAAACACATCTTTAACACAAATCCTGCCCATATATGTTATTTCAAAATATTAAAAATCAATTTTGTATTCTAAAACAGAAAGAGGCGACAAAAAAACAGCACAGATGTGTGTGAACGTTTGACCGTCGGAGTACATGTGTGTATTTGATGGAATATGGGAGGAACAGTACGAGTTCTTTAAATAGATATCATGTAAGTTAGAGTTCATTGTAAAAAAATCTATAGCCAGAGAGAGACCATGTTTTGGATGGGCTTAAAGCAAAAGGAAAATTGTCATGTGCATTCAAGTACACTTGAGGCTAAATATCACTTTATATTTGTATGGTATGTATGTGTGTTTAATCAAAACCTTATGTTTGACTGTGTCTCATCTGAGGCAGTTAGCACCCTCTAGAGGAAGAAGATAACTAAGCACATGTGTAACACAAACCAGTGAGAGTTAGGGACTGGATCAGTGTGACTGCTCACTTTGCTATTGTTCATGATGGGTGTGTAAAGAACTAAGGGCTTAACTGAATGTGTGTGGGCTTGTAGGTGCGTTGAATATATGGAATAATGTGTACCTTATGAAGAGTGTGTGTGTGTGTGAGAGAGAGAGAGAGAGAGAGAGAGAGAGAGAGAGAGAGAGAGAGACTAGAAAAAAGTCCTTTGTGTCATGGCCATCTTGGTCTTTGTTCATTCTTTTGTGAAAAAGTTTGATGAGTGCTAGCCTTTTAGAGCAGAAGTGTGTGTGTAAGAATTCTCTTTTGTGATGTGGGGTGTGCACCCAGTCATTGGTGGTAGGATCATGTCAGGCTCTTTGTGTGGTAGGTCGTGACCTGGCAGATGTGTGTAGCCTATATGACGGAGACAAAAATAAATGCAGGCGAGTCCACATGGGCAAGTGTAACCTTTTCTAAAACTTGGGCTATGTTATAGACAAAGCACAACCTTCTCCTGATTGCATGCACCAGCTGCTGACATTAAGGAAACATGAATAAAAGGCAGGCACTTTTACTGTATCCACTCTAGATGTTAAAACCGATCAGTAATGGTCAACAGCACAAAATTAAACAAGGACAATCTGTTAGCTTATTCGTAATAAAGACTATGAAAAGTGGTACAAAATATGCAGGCGTAATCAGATCACAGCTCTTTGGAGTTCACAAAGATTTTTCTGTCATGAATAGTAGAGTTCTAGTTCACTCCCTGGAACACTTCTAAAGGAGTAATTCAATAACACACACACACACTGTTCTCATCATTCTGCTCCGTCACTGACATCCAGTCAGAACACTTTAACTCGATCAATTCAGACACAAAGACAGAGCTAAAAATGTTTTAAAACCTTACTTACTTTCCAGACTATATTAGACAACATTGACTGGACTGTATGTTACAGCCATATAACAGCCAAGACTGTTGCACATTATTTTCTTTACAAAGAACAGCATAGGTGAAACAGTGGTTTAAAATATGTGATGGTCAGAATCTTACTAACAGATGACCTACAGCTGTACTATTTCTACAAGACATCAATTGAAAGCTATGAGAGATATAACTAGCTTCAAAGCACTTCAGCTACAGAAGCTGTTTAGCGTCAAAAATGGTCCTAAAAGTTAAAACTGGTCCAAAGCCAGCACCATACATCATGGAAAATTTCTATATATAGTATAGATCCTGACAGACGTGGGATATACGACTTGTACAGCCTGACAAGATCCATATGTCACACTAAGACAACAAATGGAAATCTGCAACTCTGATCTCTGCTTTTATATATTAAAGAAACATTATTTTCAGTAAGAAATGTCTGATTTGATGTGACTGGTCATAGCAAAACTGTGCTTTCTTAAAGAAACAATGTTTTAGCAGTGCTAGTCCAGGCTATACAGAAAAATGCAGCACCTCCCCTTACTAGCACCTCCCCTCCACCAAAATGGCTGTGGTATTGGCCTGCATATGCGCATTAAGAGTGTGAGTGAGTGGGTGTGCATGTTCATGTGCATGTGTGTGTTTGTGAGGATCTGCAGCTGCTGGGAGTCTTTCTTTTTGATTGGTTTCTCCGCCATTACTCTGGGTCAGGGGTGAGAGGTGAAAGTTCATCATGTGACATCAAGTCTCCCTCTATTCACTAAGTGTGACCACTCAAACAAGGTTGGACACACCAGACTGAATATGCAATTTTTTCACAGCAGTGGAGTAAATTTTAGGCTTATTTGGGAAGTTTAAGGAAAAGGCTTTGTGGGTAAAGCTGGATGAGATGCCAAAAGTGCATAAAGCATCATAAGGAAGGCTGCTTACAAAAAGTAAATAATTTTGATTTATTTAATGCTTTTCTGGTCAGTGTTAATATCTTCATTATTATTAAAAAATGATAAAATCAAGAAATAAGCAGATGTGTCCAAATTACTGAATGCTGGAGTGTGTGTGTGTTTTGATGGAATGTGGGAGTAACATTCAGAGTTCTGTAAATGGAAGTCATGGTGTAGGGTGGAGCTCATTGGGAATGTCTGAAATCTGTAACTTCAGAGAGAGGTGGTGTTTCTTCTGGATTTATTTTCATGTGGTTAACGTTGGGGTCATGGTGTGTGTGTGTGTGTGTGTGTGTGTGTGTGTGTGTGTGTCTGTGCTGTCAGTGACACATGGTCAGATGAGTCAGAGTCTTAGTTACCAGGGAAACAGGAGGTTGTTCTGTCATCTCACAGAGGCTAAAAATACGGCTATGACTCACTCCAGTAACAAACACACAAACACACACAAAGGATGTATGCTTTTGAATGGACGCGAGAGAGAGAGAGAGAGAGAGAGAGAGAGAGATTCACAAAAAGATGATGGATGGAGGGAAGCTTTATTTGTGCAGCTACACTTAGTCATCGTTCCACACCTTCTCAAAAATAGACACAATAGGCAAGGCAATTAAACTCTTATAGCTCTTGCAGCAGCAAGGTGTTTATTCCGGTGTCTAAACTTGAACTGTTCCACACTCTTAAACCGCAAAAGAGGTGGTTCTCACCAGGCAAAGATTGATCTGGCTCCAGACAATTCTTGCTGGTTAGGTTACTCAAATATAACAGAAGAGTAAACTTATGATGTCAGGGACGGGCAGAAAACTGAATAAAAGCTACATTGCCATCATTGGGGTGTTAATACACACTAAAGGGTTTGACTTTGGATGGTAAAATAAGTTCTTAAAGCAAACGTGTACGAGTATTAGAGGTCATATCATGTACAGCATGATAGAGTGACATGGCAATGGTAACGGAGGAAATGGTACAACCCTGTTTGAAGGCTGTTTTTTAATTAAAGCTACATGAGTGAACATCTGGGAATATACAAGTACCATAGGAAACTACAGTATTTGGCACCATAAACTATTTTCCGTACTATCTTATTATATCCTTACTCGTATCTTATAACAAGTGGTTTTCACTGTTTGTGTTTAATAGTCATTCTGCAGCTATTCAGAAGCTCCGGGAGTTCACAGCTATGACGCTAATTCTCCCGACTTCTACTGTACAGCCCTGAAGTTAGCTCAGTAAAGGTTGATATACAATAACACCATTCCTGCTTATTCCTCTCAGTCTCCCCTCTTTTAAGCAGACTGTGATTCCCAGAAGACAGTGTAAGAGGAGCCCAGAAAGCAGCTGCACCAAAGCAAAAGGCAAATTGGAGACAAGGAATTTAAGAAGGAGAAAGGAGAAAATAGAGAGAGACATGGGGAGGGGGACAGAGTGAGAGAGACAGAGAGAGAGAGAGAGAGAGAGAGAGAGAGAGAGAATTTCAACACGTGCCACAGTTACACATCTGGATTCTTTCAGTCAAAGATCCGGTTACAGCTCACACACACAAAAACGTGCATATAAATCAAGTCAAATACACAGCGATGTTCCAAACTCACTCCTGAGCTAGTGAAAGTTACATTTCCAGACAGACATGGTAATGTAGGCCTGAAGGTTTAGCTGCCTGGCAACAAAAGGTACACCTGTATAATCATTATAATGAGTGGAAATGTGTCATCACAAGGTAATTTTCAAATACTGTCACCATCGTGGTTGAGTACAACTACGAAATAGTTGATGTTTTTGCTGTAAAACCTCTAGAAAATCTATGCACCAGTCACTGAGAGTAATCCTACTTACTTCAGCCTACAATCTCCAAAAATGTTTCACAAACAAATAAACAAAAACAAACCTGTAATGTTCACACAGCCTGTTTGAGACAGGGATGCCAGGTAAATGTTTTTTCTACAGAATGTCACTTCAATAAAAATACATGTTGGCTGATAGCTAAATAAAATTATTATTTTAGCCAAACATTACAAAAGAGGTATAATGCTGAAATACTGTGATATTAGAATCTGATTGCACTGTTCACCCTAGCTGTTCCTGCACACATCCTTCACCACACTAAGCTAAATCAATATGGCTCAAGCATCAACTCTGCAAGAAGAAAGAAGAAAGCGGTATCAGATAATTTACACCAGATGTAAAGACAGAAATACAATTGTCCAGTCTAGAGGACATCCTGTACTAAAGGGACAAGAATAAAGCTGAAGTGCTTCTCTCCTATGCTCCAACAGATTCTGTATATATTCTGTGTATATGTGTGTGTGATATTTGGCAAAGCATATACTTATTAAAGATCATGCATATCAGATGAAAAAACAATGTAATGGATGCATTTTTCAATCCGGTTTTGTACGGCTCCAAAATCAGGTGTGTGCGCTTTACCTGCTTGCCGTGGACCTCTCTTCCGTTTGAAAGCAGCTCCTGATTGCAGTGCTTCCAACAGGCCATCCATGATACCTGTCTCATCGCCATCTAAACAAAACAAGGAAAACAAATGGTTAATACCATGCATATATCCAAAAATACACACAATCCTCTATTAATTACTACCTGCACTCAAGCATTCCCCCCCATGCATTAACTTATTAAGGTAAGCCTCAACCTCAAGAACTGAAGGTTGGCTGATCGCCCACTTATCATGGTTAGTACATACACACTCACCCATACGGATACACAAACAGGAAATTAGTCTTTAGACTCGCAGGTGGTGTGACAACAGAGGTGACTTAATTAACACCCTTAAATATCGGATTAGACAAGTCCAGCTTACTAAGTAGAGGCTTAGGGATGAAAAGCAAATGCTATTCTGACTGTGTTGTTGTTTTTGTTGTTCAGTTATCCTTTTTGTTCCATCACTCCCTGCTCCAAGTTAAGCCGAGCTACTTTTCAGTTGCTGTCAGGAGATTTTTACCTTAGCAATTCCTGTTCCACATATACCTACCCTTTGGCAGGAACTAAAATATTCCCAGAACTCATATCCCTCTTGTGAAAACATCTACTATTTGTGAAGAGTGCTCTATTATAGCTTTGAGTAATTATTACCATGAGAGTATAGCACTACATAAGAGGAAAAATCCCATCACATGGCAGACTACAAAATAGGTAAGATCAATTAGCAAACTGACGTAATGACCGACAGATGCATTAACCTAGATAGGCACTGACCCACTTCAGCTGTTTCAGACATACATAGGCACAAAGGACAGATGGAGGCAAGAATTAAGAGTTCGTATGAACAGGAGTTATAACAGGTATGTGTTCAGTGGGTAAAATTAGCCTGAGTGTTGCTGCTGCTTTAACCAGGTGATTTCCTCTTTGAACCCAAGATTAGGATTTTATGTTCTCATTCTCGCTCTCTCTTCTACACACACACACACAGGCATAATAAGACATGATAAAGTGATCCCTTTCTGCCCTAGTCCCCCAGCATGCTCTACCCTGCCCCAACAAACATGCAGATGACACACACAGGCTATAATCCCAAATATAAAGCCGATGCCAGATGGCTTCACGTCTGAGCCGTCACACCATGCAAATAGGATCCATTCACACGCGCGCACGCACAAAGACGCTTCAGCTAGACACTCACACACCCACAAACAAACAAAATGCTCTGCACAGTCCAAATATGCCCCCAAGAGGACTGAAATAAAAACTGCAAGAGCTCTTAATCTATCAGTGTTCACTCCAAAAATAAAGCATTAAACCTACATGACAAGCCTACTATCCATCTTAAACAGTAAAATATAATTAATCTGTGCTGTGCATATAGTAACCAGTACAAAGTACATAAACTATAAAAATTAAACAAAATCCATGATGATAATTTGTAAATTTAGATAATAGACGGGGGGCTTATTATAATAGTACATGACCAAGATTTATAACACTATTGTATTAACAGCTTTATTTGTGAAACTTATTGGCATACTACACACACAGTGCATAAGGAAAAGTGTGCATTAGAACTAAGTAGGTCAGTCTGGTCATCTCGTTCGTGCACGTGATCTTCCCACACATCCCCCCGCCGACACATCCGCATCCGCATCCTCACACAATTACGTGGGCACATGCAGAATCCTTCCCATCATTCAAACAGCCCTGACACCTACTGGTCAGCTTGTGAAATAACAGCGTGTGAGAGGAAAGCCCACGCAGTCCATTGTCTAAGCAGTGCCTCTCACTGTCTGGCTGAATATATTACCAGTTCTCCAGCTCTATTTCTCTAATATGTCACAAAAGTGACTGCGTGACTGTTTGAGAACTAAAAGATTACCATTGAATTAATCTGACTTTTTTTGATTAAATAAATGCTGAATTTAAAGGAATATAATCTGAAAGAGATCAGACAAAAAGAAAGCCTGCGTTGATTTCTGATCCAATAAAATCTAATTCTACTATGCATAAACCTCTTGATGCTGATTATACTGAACCTTTCAAATGTCTCTGGGCCATGTGACTGGCTGACCAGATGCCTGTCATAACTTCCTGAACAAGAGGATGTTCCATAAATCTCTCACAAATGTTGTAGCTGTAACATATATGTTAGTCAACTACGTGCATCATTCATACGCTATGCACAAGTGTGTGAATATATAGAATTAGCAACATCTGATACATAGCCTACAGGGTAACGAACTGAATCTGAGAACACACATATCCAGTGGTCACTCAAAAACAGAGCTGAGTTTAACAAAAAAAAAAAAAAAAAAAAAAAAGACTGCCCGATGATAAACTGTTTAACACTGCAGATCATTACTGCACTGAAACTGTGGTGGGGTTATGTGCCTGGAAAATACATAGAAATTCCAAACATTCACTGACCCTGAGAGGGCACTGAACCCCATGTGTGAATCGGATGTGTAAGAGAGGAGGAGAAAAGGCAAGAGTGAGAGAGCATGGGATTCAGACACTGAGGCTTTTGTTCTAATGCTTCTCTTTTCTCACATGTACGTGTGTGAAGTGCCTTAAACTCAGTGAGTTCTCATAATGTCGGACAAATAATACAGATAAAGATTACAGTGCCTAGCTGGACCACACAGCCCTGTCTGCCAAAAAAGCAGAAGTACTTATGTGAAAGTAAATAGAGGTAAAACGTACTGATAGTAGTAGTGACTGTAATTCAAACCCGAGGTTTACACAAACGAGTTATTTTCCATTCGTTATCACTTCCATAGCAACAATCATTCACTAGTGCTCTCTACTGGGCTGCAGTTTATTCGTCTCAGGATGCCAAAATAATCTGGACCAGTAATTCCACTTCATATCAGGATACATCCCATCAACTTGTGATTGATTATTTTCCTATAACATGTCTAACCGTTTTGTAAATTTATTTCTATAGCTAAACAACTCCTTTATGTTACACTTCCTTACGTTATTCAGAACTCTGATTATGAGCGAGCGTAACTCACTTTCTAAACTGTGTGAGTCTCGAAATACTGACTTATGAATATTGGGACCCCAAGACAAACAAACTGCAGCCAAATAGAGAGAGGAACTCGAACTAGGTCACTAAGGAAAAAGTGTGTGAGCGTTGTTCGTGTTTAGTGAGCAGCCTCGCTTTCCTGTACTCTATTCCCATGTTTGATTCTTCTTTATGGTTCCTACAGATCAAACTTCCATACTAGATTACATAAGAGTCTTCGCTCTGGTGCACTCCTCACACACAAACCCACGCATATTTCATGTGACGAGAGACATGTTTTTATAAGCCAAGTTTCATGTCCTGTTATATTTACTTTACTCTCTCCCTCCTTCAGTCTTTGGCACATACTTGAGTTGAGAAATTTCTTTTATGTGATTTGACTGCCCTCAGTGGCTAACCAACAGAACTGCACAGTTCCAGTATCGCACACATAAAGCCTTACCGTCATTGATGTTGAGTGAGTGTCCGGCGTTCATTCTCTTCTGTCTCTCCTCTTTCTCTTTCTCCGCTTTCTCTTTCGCAAGTTTAGCCTTGCGCATCTTTTCCTCTGCTTCCTTACGTTTCTGATTCTCGGTCACGGCTTGCTGTAAAACACACACAAACACACACAATGCAGTTGGAAACGTCTATAACGTAAAAAAGACAGTAACGGGTATATTCCATATGTTGAGAGACATGTTTGTATGGGCCTAGATTTCTACATGTCCTGTTATTTGTTTACTTGAGTGAATGTGGGGGTTAATATGTTTGATATATCTGGTGGTGTTGGTGCATTCAAACATTTATATTGCGAGTGAAAATACACTGTTTAATAAGGAAAAATAATCAGTGTCTCCACAGATGTCTGTATTTAACACACTAAAAACAAACAGTGGAGACATAATGGCCTAACCACACACTGCTCTCCCTCTCATACACAGCAGCTGGTTCTGCAGGTGCACTGACTTCTAAATACATCTTTCAGTTGTGTTTGTTTACTCTTCCTGACAAAAGAATAAGCTTGAGACATAACATTTACTCTATTGATCTCTTTAACTTGACCGTAAAAGTACATGCACAAGAAACCTACCATCTGAACACCATTACTTTTATAATCTATAATCATCACGATTATATTACGGTCCCAGCGCCAAGCTGGAACTTGAAAATGTGGTGACATTTTACCTGGAACATGTTCTTAAAGTTGTTAAGGTCCCCGAAGAGCTCCTCGGGGCTCATTTTCTTAGGGTCAAACACATAGTATTTGCCCAGGTCTTCATACTGCTTCTCCATGTTGCTGTGCATCAGCTGGAGCTTCTCAAACTGCTCTCGCGCAGTCCCCACAAAAATGTACACAGATCAGTTAAAGAAAATATTACGAGCACAGGTCCATACAGGCATCAGTTACAAACACCACGGAAAGAAACTCAACATGTGAGGCATAAATGTTCGATTTATCGTACTTATCAATGTTCTCTCTCTGTCATGAAAATCATTCTGAATGTATTGTGTGTTTTCATGTACAAAAATCCAATCATTATATAAGAGTATAGACAGTCATATCAACCAATACTATATAACCAAGCATAAAGCATTTGCTGTCGTGAAGGATATCGTCATTTTCTCGACAAATTTATCCTTGTCATTTTGGGGTGGAGGGAAAGTCTCGATGTCCTTCTCCAGATCCTTGATCTGCTTCCCCATCTGATCCAGATTTTTCTGGAGTGTCTCTGCCGAGACTACAAAAAAACAGGAGAGATCTCTTTTTACATCATGCCTAAATAATTGATGTGTATCTTAGTGTGTCCTTTCCTCTGGACACCAGCATTTTAAATCAAATCTATATCCATTGCATATATATATAAGCACATCTGAGATGACCACTAATAAAAAATTGGCATGCATTGAGATGAAAACGACAAAAAAAAAAAAGGAGTAATCAAAACTTTCTTATAGTGGAGGTCTAAGGTCATCTGTCAGGGCAGCATCAGGACATTATTTCCGACAATTGAATTAACTTATACGTTAGTAAATTCTATGTCCTGTTCTTATTAAAGCGCAATAAAGCTGAAACCATTATTTGCTAGGCAATGTTACCTATTTCATATGTTAGAACTATTTTCTTAATAAGGGTTTTGTGCACAGTAAATGTATTGCTTTAGTGTAACACAAAAGAGTGATAAAGTGTGTGATTGTGACTGAAAGCAAAGAAACATTATTGAGCTGGCTGATCGTAATGTAGTAAGGCACCTCTGCTGGCTTTCTCCACGTGAATAAGCTCCTCAGGGAAGTGCATGATGCTGGGATGCTGCTCCTGACACACATCTGCCAGGAAATGCAAGAGGGTCTGTTTCTGATCTGCGGACTTTGTGTCTCTTAGCTGCATGTAGGAAAATGACAGCAGTGATGATTAATGCAAAACAGCTGCTTGTTATGCATACATTCACACAGCAGAAAAGGTGTTTGTGTGTGTGAGCTGATGTCTGGTCTGGTGTGTACCTTGCACAGGTAGCTGATGCTGAAGCCAAAGGCTTTGGCGTTGCGTGAGCCAGCATTCATGTAGTTGCCGACAAGTAGAATGATCTGAAGGAGCTGGGCAAAGTTATCACTCTTCCTCAGCTCCTCGCATGCTGCAGTCACGGCCACAATGTCTGGCTTCACGTTATTTATCTGCTCTTCAAACTGCAGTCGGAATAAGATGGCGTTGAGTCGTGGCTTCAGACGTTTTACTGAGCTTATCTACAAGCAGTCAGAGAAAATGGGAGAGAGAGAGAGAATGAATTTGTGAGGCTGCAATTAATTACAGATCCAAATCATTACTCAGTTTACTCACACTTCTGCCTAGACTTTCTCTATCTGCCTCGCTTGACCTCTACATTGCCCTGTTCAGATTAATGAACTGTTTTTTGACACTCTTTTTGTCTGCCCTGTATTGTATTTATATACTTGATTGATAAAAACATTCACTGGAACCAACCCATTCCACAACACAGTTTTTTCAGATACTAAAAAAGTAAAATGTAAACAGACAAAAACACTGATGGCTACTAAAGTGAAAAAGGTGACTGGTGTTCAAACAGGCAGACAGATATTGTAGTTTTAATGGGGATTGCCATGAAATCTGTATATACAGAAAGAGTTGTACATATACAGAGATATTACAGCATGTTTTTTTCTGTGGTTAAATATAAAAATTGTATTCAAGGCAATTACATTATATTCAGTTATTATACATTAAACACAGACAAAAGTGCCTTTTTTCACTCCTTCAATCAAAGTAATAAAAATCAAGTTATGCATTCTCTTTCTGTTGATATTTCATTTTCATTAAATGTTGTAATTAGCATTGCTAATGTGTGTATGGAATGTGACCATGGGACTGTGTGTGGGAATTAACAGAAACATCAGGGACACTGGGATAGCATCATTTCAATAAGCCACTGTTAATGCTTTTGCTGATTTATTTCAAATTAATTATACCCTGATTAAAATCATTAAGTTTGCATTGTAACATCTTTATTATATCATGCTTTGTTGTTTTTGTCACAGCTGTGATATAATTATTACTGTATATTACCCATCATTTGTTTGAACACAGCTAGCGCTTGAGGTTGAGTGCCACTGTGCAGTCCCTGTACACCATAAATTCTGACCTTGGATCAGTCTGACCAATGACAGAGCTTTAAATGCAAATTATGGCTTTGTTTCTGGAAGGATTTAAATTCAGTTCCTTGGGATTGGACTTCATTGGATGTCAAATCTATCAGATGAAATGTAAATAATACAATAAACCTTGACTCATGCACTTTGGTTTCGCTGGCCTATCAAAAGTGAGACTGTTCTAGAGTAATGAGCAAACAAGTGTGTGTGTGTGTGTACACTGACCACCACTCCAAACTGTTCAGACTCTGCAAGGTCATCATACTCATCCTTCATCTCTAATAACACTTTCAGCTGCTCCTCCTCGGGCAACAGCTTCAGCAAACTCTGAAACACACGCGCACACACAGACACACAAAACAAGTCAAATCAGATGCAAATGAGGCCACGGTGTGCATGCAAACTACTGGCAAAGTCACAAACAGACAAACACACACCTGCACCATGTTCTCTGAAAGCACCTTCTCATTCACCTCCAAAATTACATTTCTGATCTCCTCATATGGCAATCTGTTCGAGCCCAGGAAAATAGCTGTAACACACACACAATATTAAAATTAAGTATACTCAAAAACCCACTCATGCTTGCTATATTTCTGTAAAATGATTAGAGAGGGAGAAATGTGAGATTAAAATCCCCTGCAGTGTCGATCGGTTAACATTTATGAGCTTATACTCACAGAGGTTCTGGGATGATTTGGAGTCGAGCACTTTCAGCTCCTTCACTTTCTTCTTCTGAGCTGCCTTATCTTCTCCTCCATCCTGATCTTTCTTTGCTGAAAAGAGCGAGACAGAGAGCAGAAAGAGAATTTTGTTAGCTAAGGTGTGAGGCAAAGAGAGCAAAATGTTACAGATAAATAGATGAATAAAAAGGGACATAGGACAAAGTGAAGATGAAATGAGAAAGATGCGCAATGTTTTGTTTTTGTTAAAAGTGAAGTTGGAACACACACACACAACTATATGGATAATTTTCAAGAAAAATATTCCAAACATACAGTATGCAACAAAGATGATGTGAAATGTTTACAGGAGTACTCTCAGAAAACCTGATCAGGACAGTTTATTACAATATAGCACATTATATTTTGGGTGTTTGTGCTTGTGTGGGGAGCGAAAATAGCAGCGCTAAATCAGAGAGGAAATGTTCGGCATGTCACGCCACCCTCTGACTGGACAACCACAGCCTTAAGGAGAAATAAACACTAATCTGCCTCTCTGTATCTCTACCACCCTTCATTCATTCATGGCAAGGTCACTGGGTGGACTACAGGAGAGGCTGTGCTGTAAAACACTAAAGAGGAAATGGACTCAAAGCCCCCTCAGCAAGTTAAAACAATCATAACGTCCACACAAACCACATCTCAGTTGTGAGTGTGGAGTCATGTTAATTTAAGATCTGTCTTATTCTGACAGAGACACAGATACACCCTTTAATCTGAATTCCTTATATCAGATTTCTACAGTAATACACAAACACGCAGCACAGCAGCCACATGGCCTCCATTCCCTGCTACATTGTTTACTGCTCCTCACGCTCTCCTTTGTACCACTGTTCTTTCTTCTTTCTTTGCCATCTGCTTGTATTTTCTTTCACTTCTCCACCCCTCTCTCATTAGGAGAAACTCTTGTGCTCCATTTTTTTCTCTCGTTTCCCTTCTTTTTTAGCCCGCTCCCTCCATCCAGGCCTGGCTGCCCTGTTCCTTTTTTTTTTCTCCTCCTTTGCTCTGAATATTGGATTACAGTGACATATGGAATCACTAAAAGAGGCTTTTGCGTTACACACTGAACTCTCTCCATCTCTGTCAAACATCTGATAGCATCACACACGCTAACTTGCACTAACTTTTTACACACACACACACACACACACACACAAGATGGACATGTCTTCCTCTCGGTCTCATTTGAATCGGTCTTTGAAAATCTTTCTTTGCTCATTCTAACCCTTGTGAAGAGCTCTGCGCTGGTTAACTCGCTGAACTGAGAGCCTTTGTTTTTCTTGGCACTCACTTCCGTCCTTACACAAGCCTTCCTCTCTCCATTCCCGCCATTCTGTCTTACCCCTGGCCTGCACTCTTTCTTTTATTGCCTTTTTCCACCAATCTTTCTTCCTTTCAATTTTTGATGAAATTTAGCCAACTGTAGGAGGTCAGCAGAGCTCCAGCTCCAGAACAGCACTACCCCCACAAGCCACAAGCAGAGGTGTTACTAGAACAGAGGCATGTGGGCTTGGAAGTGAGAAATCAGATCACTCAGTAAAATCTACTACCCTTTAATCGGCCTGGCCTTCATCATCATCTCCATATAAAGACAGATTTTAATGTGGAAAAAACAACAACTGTCTTACCATATGAAATACTTTATTACAAACACTAACAAAACTTTTTTCTGTTGAAACTCGAGACTCTGTGGGATAAATTTTGTCGAGTCACAAAGCGTCAGAAAACAGGAAACATTATTTTAGAGTCAGGATTTTCATAACATGCTCTCCTACAGAGAAGAAACAGGAAAAGCATTATGATGTAGATAAAAATAATGTGGTGTAGTTTCCTGTCAATCACCTGCAGAGAAAAGGATAACAATCTAGCTGATGTAAATTGATGGCCTTCTTCTGTCCAGTATGATTCTGATGAAAATTATATATCTATATGTTACTAGTAAAGCAAAATGTTAGCAAAAGGAGTTTTTGTATGAATCGATATTACTTTTTTTCAACTTTTTCATTACACGCAGTGTGTGTATCATAAGGTGGATAAAAAAACTACTATGGCCGAGGGGGAAAAAAAAGGAAACACTAGGAGGAAATCCTCTCACCTCTCTCTCTCTACTTATCACATTAACAAGCAAGTCCCTCTGTCTGTGTGTGTGTGTGTGTAAAAATAACACACAGTCCAGACCCTCTGTTGAGAGTAGACCAGTCTGGAATTCATAAAATGGGACCCATGTTCAAAATGGCTGCTGCCTGCCTCACCCCCCACCACACGCGCTGATGCTCACACGCATGCGCACACGCACAAACAATTTCCCATTTATGAACAGATGGCACCTCTAGTGGTGGTCATGAATACTGCAGCCGCAACTTGAGCCACATCTGGAGTACTTTTACATTAACAAGTCATCCATCACAGGCTGTGTGTGTGCATGTTTAGGAAAAGAGAAACACACGAACACATTTTTGTGCAAGCTTCACTTTGACTATACTGCTAGTGTAGACCCCTTCATCAGCTCTTTTCCTTCCCTTTGCCTTCATCATCACCAGCTGCGTGCTGCCACTAGACCCAGACAATGAGGTCAGGGGGAGACCAAACACACACACACACACACACACACAAAAACGCAGAGTGGCCAGCCAGCTGTCTTACTCAATCACCCTCGTAGAGAAGCACAGTTGCACTCACCCCCTTTTATTGTAAAAACAAAAACTAGAACTTAAAGTGCTGAACATACCCTTCAGTCAAATAAAAGGCTACAGCTCCATTACACACACACACACTTACTCATATCCTCCCATCCATCCTCTTCCTGCTTTTAATATTTGCAAATTATTTGTAGAGGAAGGTATCCTTCATAGGAAGAAAGGAGAGAGAAATAACAAGAGAGATTTAAGAATAAACAAAAGAGATGAAAAGAAAAAGACAGTGAAAAAAATGAAAGACAGACATAAAAAGAGCAAGAGGTAGAGATGAAGGAAGACTTAGATGTAGAGACTGAAAAAGTCAGGCAGATAGACAGAAAGAGAGAGGAAAAGGGGGAGAGGGGGAGAGAGAAGTGCAGTGTATGAAGTGGACAGTGCCTGATTAGCAGGCTTCACACACTTTTCCAGTAAGAGACCTGAAGAAAGATGAGCTTTTCATTTTCATCTCTCTGCCTTTCATTAAAGTGAGAGCAGCTTGAGGGGATTTTTATTCTGAAAGCTTACAGATGACAGCCTCCATTGTTCACAGGTAAATTAAATTTGGTGGAGCTCTGGTGCCTCTGGTGGCCACAAGCAGCTACTGCAGCCTGAACTTTAAGCAAACTTTACATTGTCTTAAAACTTTTTCCTCTATGGAGTTTTCAAACTTAGTGAAAAGTATCCAAGAATAAACAAATGGATGAGATGATGCAGATTCAGGCTGCATGAAAGCCGGGCAAAAAAGAAGAGACTGTTTGGACTGAAAGTATGTTGTTTATCTTTGTGGTGCATGCTGTATGTTCTCACTGTGAAACACTGTACTCCAAAACACACACACACATGAATATATAAGCAGGCAGATGCTCTGTCTGGTTTGACAGATTACAGCAGACCCTGTCCCTTTAAACTTTAAATGTCCACATGGCCACACTTCTGTGCCCCCTCTACAATGTGTGTGTGTGTGTGTGTGTGTTTGGGCAGTTTTCACAGCTCTAGTTGCCGAGGGTAACCTTGGAGCTGAAAGAATCTCTTCTTTGTGTTTTTCCCCTGAAAGGAAGCGGAGAGAATGGAGGAAGTGAGAGAGGGGGGTGGGAGAAAGACTCAGGGCCAGATGGCAGGGTGTGGTGGTAGATACCGGAGAAGGGGGGAGGTGCTCGCCATTAAGTGGGAGGAGTAAAGCAAAGGGGGTGGGTTAGGGGTGGGGTCTGGGAGCTGCTCACATGCGCTCCCCTGGTGTATGAAAGATGCAACTGCACCACAGGCAAATTTAATAACATGATTTTGGTTATTTCTGTTATAAAACTCATCACAGTCATCCAGAGGTGCTGTTGAACCAAATGACCTTCTACATCAATGAAGATCCAGTGCATTGACTTTCAAAAGCAGAAGTCTAAGCAACACAGTAAATTAAATAAATACTTTAAAATGATATTTGTACTTGCCATTCTCTCTTTTGTAGGTCCTATCTTAAAACTCTTTAATATAAACGGCAGCAAAATTACTTTAAGGAATAAAGACCAAAATGTCACATTTTTTCCTTTTAATCCAACAGAAGAAAGAATTTGTTTTCAAGATGGCGAGACTACTAACATTTTGAAAGAAAATGATTCAAGTGCAGAAACATGCCTCCTTATAGAAATGAATGAGACTGTAAATGAAAACCACTATAACACAGGTAAGCTTACATCAGTTTGTTACATCAGCTTAAGTATAATAAAAATAAATAGATAAATAAAAATAATAATAATAATCATATTTTATTAAGCAAAGTTTAACGCAATCTACTTCTATTAAATAAAGAAAATTAGCTAAAATTATTTACTTGACTATTATTAGATATATTTTTGATCTATTATAAATATCAATTATTTATAGTTATATCTATCTAGTTATTTTAATACTGTTTTATCCTATTTACACATCATTGCATGAATTTATCTTTAAATACAGGGTTTAAAAGGAACACTGTGACTGCAGCTGTGTATTAATTCGGATTTACAGCTGTTTGTTTCTACATTTAGTAAACGGTCGTGATTTTGATATTGCGTGCAATAATCCTGACAATGAAGTAAAGCTTACAGCCCGTACTGATCGCCTCTGTGCTGTTGCATTTCCACACTGAGGATAAAAAAAAAAATCCTAAACAAATTTAAACTAATAAACAACCCCAGATACTGCATTTGTACAACACACACACTCAAAACAAATAAAAGCTCTTTATGAGATCTCAGATTATTTCCCATGTTAAACACTGCATATATCCACAGAGAATAAAATGCATGCGTGAGGACATACTGCCACCTACTGACAAGAACTCTGAACTACACCCAATGCAACGAAAGATAGACACCAGTATGCCTGAAACATCATGTTTTGAGTGGGTCTTTGTGTATTTAACAAGGAACTGTCTGTAAGACCGAAGAGCCGAGTTACATCTCTGTATCAGTGTGAGTGTGACGAACGATTAATCTGGAGGTGTACTCTCTTCGACATGATTGGAATATAATTTTCCTCAGGTAGTGTAACACAAACATGTAAAACCTACACCATTCCTGTCTCCACACAGCACACACAAGCCCCTCCCTTGTTTTATGGACACCCATGCAGCAAATAGCTAAAAAAACCTTA